>NC_133618.1:359518694-359793694 GCF_048593235.1 Sminthopsis crassicaudata | reverse complement strand
ACAAGGAATCTGAAATGAGAAATGTAAAGTTAGAAATGACCAGATTTAGTATTGGATATGTGAAATAAGGTAGTATAGGAGGTGAGGATAATGCCAAGCTTATAAATCTGGGATGCTGGGAAGATGCCTTTGAGAAAAACAGGGAACTTTGGAAGAAGAAAGAGTTTGCGGGAAAAGAAAATGGATTCAGTTTTGAACATGATGAATTTGAGACATGTTCTAGAATTTATCTCCATGACATTGAATTTAAAATGTTTCACAAACTCAGGGGAAAGAATGGGGCTAGATATATAAATCAGTCATCTACATAAACCTGTTAGTTAAACCTAAAGGAGATAATAAAATTATTGAAAGAATGCTTAGAGGAAGAAAACCTAAAATATATGACAAGCACCCCAGCTTTCCTTAAAAATCATCTATTCCCCATTAATAACTTATCTAAACTATTTAAAAACCCTTATATGTCTGGCCTAAACCCCCTTTGAAGTAGCATGTTCATGTTGCATGAAGTTGTACTTTTCTTAAAACCATATCTTTTATGGATGCCCATCAATTGGAGAATGGCTGAATAACTTATGATATATGAATATTATAGAATATTATTGCTCTGTAAAAAATGACCAGCAGGATGATTTTAGAGAGGCCTGGAGAGACATACATGAACTGATGCTAAGTGAAATGAGCAGAACCAGATCATTATGTATGGCAACAGCAATATTAAACAATTATCAATTCTGATGGATGTAGCTCTTCTCAACAATGAGATAATTCAGATCAGTTCTAATGACCTTGTGATGAAGAAAGACCCAGAGAGGACTGTGGGAAGTGAGTGTAGTTCACAACATAGCTTTTTTTTTTCTTTCTTTTTTTTTTTTCCCTGAGGCAATTGGAGTTAAGTGATTTGGCCAGGGTCATATAGCTAGGAAGCATTAAGTGTCTGAGGGCAAATTTGAATTTAGGTCCTCCTGACTTCAGGGCTGGTGCTCTATCCCCTGTACCACCTAGTTGCCCCTTTCAATTTACTTCTAATAATGATAGTGTGAAAAAATCACTTTGCTTAATTTGTAATGAAGTTTTGACAATAGAGAACATGAAATCAGTCAAACTAAAATGACATATAAACACTAGGCATGCAAGGGACTACAATAAACTAAAGGAATATTTTGAATGATTTTTAACAAAAATTTTGATAAATTTGTTGCTATTGATGAAAAGTATTTACTTGCATCTTAAGGAACTTCTTATTTAATTGAAAAAACTAAAAAGCCCCACAAAATAGATTTGTAATTCAGTTAGACAAAATGTTTCTAACATGGCATAGTTGTTACTTCATGTAAGATAGGTTTATTCTTTTTAATTTTTTCATTTAATAGTATTTTATTTTTTCTAATGGCATGTAAAGATGTTTTTCAATGTTCATTTTGGTAAGATTTTGAATTTCAATATTTACCCCTTCCCTTTTCCTAAGCCAGCAATCAAACATATACAATCATTTTTAACATATTTACATATGTCATGTTGTGAAAGAAAAAACAAAACAAAAGGAGAAAACCACAATAAAAGAAAAAACAACAACAAAAGTGGAAATAGTGTGCTTCAATCCACATTCAGTCTCTATAGTTCTTTCTTTGTATGTAGATGGCATTTTCTATCCCAAGTCTGTTGGAATTGGCTTGAATCACTGAATTGCTGGGAAAAACTGTCTGTCATAGTTGATAATCAGACAATCTTGCTGTTAATGTATAGAATTTTCTCGTTCTGCTCATTTCACTAAACCTCAGCTAATGTATTTCCAGAACAATAGTATTTTACCATATTCAAATAATCATTTGAATATTTAGCCATTTACCAATTGATGAGTATTCATTCATTTTCCAATTCCTTGCCACCACAAAAGAGATGTTACAAACATATTTGCAATGTGGGTCCTTTCCTTCTTTTATGATCTCTCTGGGATATGGACCCAATAATGACACTACTGGATCAAAGGGTATGTACAGCTTTATAGTTCTTTGGGCATAATTCCAAATTGTTCTCCAGAATGGCTAGCTCAGTTTATAATTCCACCAACAATGTATTAGTCACAGTGTTCCCACATCTCTTTCAACATTTAGCATTATCTTTTTCTGTCATTTTAGCCAATTTCAGTAGAGCATAAATTCTAGAAGTTTATATCAAGCTGAAAAAGCTTTGAATGATCCAAGTAGCAACTCTGTCTACTCTCTGAACATCAATCTATTAAGACAGAGAAGTTCTTTATTAGTAGGTTTAATTATTAAGTGATATATTTATTTTGGTCATGATGACAAATGAAACAAAGAGAAACAAAACATAGCAGCTCTCATTCTAACTAGACTACTTCTTCTTGTGACAGTGGAAGAAAGTCCAAATAAAGGGGATAAAGGGTAGGAATCATGCAGTTTTTGTTCTATCGATAAACTTTTTCAGTTCCTTCAGTATCTTTTTTATGATAATTTATTTATACTGATTAAATTTCTGGATGACATTATTACATAGTTGGTTTTCATATAATTTCTTTTGTATATTTCCCATTTTAAATTTTCAGTTATTTATTTAAATAACTCATAATTAAATCACTTTAATTTGTTCTTGGTTTTTTGTTGTTGTTTTTTTTTTTTTCCTTTGAGGCTGGGGTTAAGTGACTTGCCTAGGGTTCATACATCTAGGAAGTGTTAAGTGTCTGATATTACATTTGAACTCTGGTCCTCCTGAATTCAAGGCTGGTGCTCTATCCACTGCGCCACCTAGCTGCCCCTAATTTGTATACCTTATTTTTTTCATCATTATTTTTCTTGTTTTTCATTTATTTATTTATTTCCGGACTATTAAAATGTAATGTATTTTGTTCTTTATGGTATTACTTGATGCTCACTATGTCTAGCCTCTACCAATTCTTTGGTCAAAAAAAAAGTATTCATGATAAAGTGGTGTGAAGTGTAATCTTCAAGTCTTTAGCTTCTCTCATTCCCTCTTAAATATGCTTTCTCATATATTTCTCCCAATTATCTTTTTCCACCTTTGAAAAGAAAATACTCAACATTACAGTATACATCAATTTTATTTGATGGTTATTAGCAAGTTTTTCATGAAATTTTTCTATGACTTCATCTCAGCAATATTGGCAAATGAGCTGAAAATACTTTCTTTTCCTTTTTTTTGCAAATAATTGTCACTAGAGTTGCAACATGTTCCATGAAATAATATTCTTACAATGCAATACCACCAGCTCTAATAATAATTATTTCTTATAATCACTAATATTTATATGTCACTTTAAAGTTTAAAAATATCTTTTATATTTCACCTTATTTGATCCTCACAAAAATTCCAATTATTATCCCCATTTTATAGATTATACAGTTAAGCACTAAAGAAGGATTAAAACTCAGGTGTTCCTGATTCCAAGACCAAAAATCTTTTGTTTTTGCTTTTGCTTCTTCAAGGAATACTTGTGAGCTATTTAGCTGAAAGTTCCTTTTTTCTTCCAGTTTAGTTTACAACAAAAATGTTAAAATTATTATAGTTCACCTCTTTCTGCAGTATATTCATTTGTTGATTGTTGGACAAGAAGCTCACATTTAAAAGCAAAACGAATCAAACTGAAGTTTAATGATAGCCTAAGGAACATGTGATTCTTAGTATCCAAAAAGCACTTTAGTCACCAAACATCTGACTTTTTTTGCCAGAAAGAGAGAAATAATTATCAAAGGCAACATGGGGATAGAATATGAGCTAGCTTTTAAAATCTTACAAAGAAGGATACTATGTGAACATGAGCAGTATTACTTCTTAAAGCAGAGAGAAATGGTGTTTATTATTTACTGAATATAATAAAGCATTTGATTTAATAAAGCAACATCTTATAGTTTTGTTTCATTTTTTTGTTTTGTTTTTAACATCAAAATCTCTTTTATCCAAACATCAAGATCACCTATTGGAAGATGTAACAACAGAAGTAACTTCATTTAGCCACACCCTGGTAATAACCATTGTGAGGAATAAAACAAGGAGTTACAGGAAGAGTCAAGATGTCAGAGTAAAAGCAGGGGAGCTCCCGCCCAAATCCCTCTAAATTTTAGAGCAGCAGAACCCACAAAAAGATGAAATGAAACAATTTTCCATCCCAAGACAACTTAGAAAGTCAGCATGGAAGATTTGTTCCACCTGGGTGAGAGGGGAGCACAGTCCAGTGCAGGCCAAGCCAACTCAGCTCTGCTCCCAGCAAACTAGAGTAGATCTTGGGAGCCACTGAATCAATAAGTACATCAGCTATTTCCAGAATTCTCAGTCCACAGATGATAAGGGAGTTGAATTACAGGTTAGAAGGAGATTACAGGGGTGTCTTTACTAACACTGAGGTTGTTAATTAGACTCTGTTGCTTTTCCTATACTTGAATCCAGGTTGCAATCCTGAGTGGCAGTCCTAGGTGGCAGTCCTAGGGCAAGAAAAATTATCAATACACTAGGACTTGCAGCCACAGTGGAAGAGGGACCCTCTTCATAGTTCCAGGGTTTAAAAGAGTGCTTATGGTTGTTCACAGACCAGAGCATAGTCAGGAGAATAGTAAGAATACTTCTTAGATCATGCCACCTTGGAAGAATTGAAAACTTACAGGATCCTAGAAACATTTCTGAAAACAACTGCATAAAAACCCTGAAGCTTGAGACAGTGCCCTTTCCATCCTAGAAAAAAAAAAATGAACACATAAAGTTACTATAATGACAAGGAAATTAAAACACATATTCAGAGGATAACAAAGTCAAAGTTTCTATATCCAAAGCCTCCAAAAAATATAAATTGGTCTCAGGTCATGGAAAAGCTCAAAAAGAATTTAGAAAACCAAGGAAGAGAAATAGAGGAAAAAGTGGGAAGAGAAATGAGAGTGATGCCAGAAAATCATGAAAAGCAAGCTTGGCTACAAAAAAAAAAAAAAAAAAAAAAACCACACACACACACACAAATATTCAAGAAAATAACACTTTAAAAAAAATAGACTGCCAGATGGTAAAGGAACTATAAAAAAATCTAAGAAGAAGAAAAAGAATGTCTTAAAAAGCAGAACTGGCCAAATAGAAAGAGAGGCACAAAAATTCACTGAAGAAAAAAATTCCTTAAAGATTAGATTTGGCCAAATTGAGGAAGCGGGAGGGAAATATGCTAAAGAAAAAAACTTTTTTGAAGATAAAGAATTGTAAAACAAGGAAAACTGAGGAATGGGTGAATAAATTGTGGCATGGGATTATGATGGAATATATATATATAATACAACAGTATTGTTGTATTATAAGAAATGATGAGCAAGATGCTCTCAAAAAAAGCTAAAAGACTTCTATGAAACTGATGCTGAGTGAAATGAGCAGGACCAGGTCATTATATACTTCAAAAACAATACTATATGATAATCAATTCTGATGGACATGGCCATCTCCAACAATGAGAAGAACCAAATCAGTTCCCATAGAGCAGTAATGAACTGAACCAGCTACACCAGCTATATCTCTGGGAGATGACTATGAACCACTACATAAAATTCCCAATTCCTCTAATTTTGTCCGCCTGCATTTTGGATTTTCTTCACAGGCTAAATGTACGCTATTTCAAAGTCTGATTCTTCTTGTTCAGCAAAACAACTGTTTGGTCATGTATACATATATTGTATTTAATTTATACTCTAACATATTTATTGGTCGACTTGCCATCTGTGGGGGGAGGGGGGAAGGAGGGGTAAAATTGGAATAAATGGTTTGGCAATTGTCAATGTTGTAAAATTACCCATGCAAATATCTGGTAAATAAAAACTATTATTAAAAAAAAAGAGTAAAAAGAAAATGAAAATAACAAAAAACAAAAAAAAAAGACTTCTATGAGCTGATATAAAGTGAAATGTACTATGTACAAAGTAACAGAAATGTTGTAAGACAATCAGCTCTGAATGGTAAAACTATTCTCAGTAATACAATGATCCAGAACTTATAATGCTATCTATCCCCATAGAAAGGATTAATGGTATCTGAATACAGATTGAAGCATTTTTATTTATTTTTCTTTAGGGCTTTTTTCAGTCTATCTTTTCTTTCACAACATGACTATTATGGAAATGTTTGCCTGATTACACATGTATAATCTATATCAAATTGCTTGCCCTCTCAATGGGAAGAATTGAGGTGAGAGCAAGGCAGAGAATCTGAAACTCAGAGTTTTAAAAAATAAACGTTAAAAATTATTTTTTCATATAACTGAGGGAAAAATGTTTAAACATAAAAAAGAAAATATTTGCTTGACAAAGGAGTTGAGGATAATAAGGTTCTCCAGATGTTCTTTTTGTGAATGATATTGTGCTAATTGCAACAAGTCTCAGAATGTTGGGAAGCCTCCTGAAAAAAAAAAAAAGTTGCAATCACTTAACAATTTGGTTTGACCATCCACTCTGGGGAGAGAAAAACAGAACAAAAAAAAATGTTACTGGGGCAGCTAGATGGCAAAGTAGATATAGTACTGGCCCTAAAAGCAGGAGGACTTGAGTTCAAATCTCATCTCACGCACTTAACACTTCCTAGCTGTGTGACCCTGGGGCAAATCATTTCACTCCAATTAGCATGAGCGTGCACTTGCACTCACACACACACACACACACAGAGACATACATGCAATTTAAATGCCTGTTACCCAGATTTCAAGATGCATTTAGATGGACAACAGACTATCTGAGACAGACAGTATATGTGGAAACCTGGATAACTCAATTGTAGAAAAGAATGAAAAGAGAGAATTATAATATTTTTGGGAAACTGCATAGCTCTTTTACTGACCTCAAGATTCATATGAAGGCAAAGCCTCATCTTTTAAAATATTAGTATTTTAATGTTGTTGCTTTCTGGCAATGAGATATGTAATACCTGAGCCTTTGAAGAACCAGAAATGGGTATCACATAGAAGACAATGAAGAGGTTCATAATGAATATGAAGAGGCTACAAAATATTACCAATGTGGAACTCTGAAGGAGAATGAAGGATATCATCAAGAAATTTTACGATAGAAGAGAAAAACAGTGAGCATGACCACAGTGTGCCATTGGTACCAGAGAAAAGTGAGAAACACCTTTAATGCAACATTGGGTGGACCCTATCTGACTTTGGGAGAGCATGGATTGTCCTCCAAAGGATAGATAAGTCTGGATGAGCTACAATTTTCATCATTGGCAAAAAATTCCCAAATCAATGAAATCACAGATTTAGTTGTGAGTATCCTAAAATGTAAAATCTATTCCTAATTCATTCATTCAATAAGTACTTATTAAAAACCATTTATGTGCCAGGCACTGTGTTAAGCAATGAGAGTACAAAGACAAACAAAATAGTCCCTGTTTTCAAGAAATCTGCTGCTGGAGAATCTGAATAATATTATTATTGATACTCTAATTATATGGTGAGACCAGAACACATGAGAAAGTTGCAATTAAACAGAAGATCTGCTCACAGGTTTTTCTTGGAAAGGAAAAACAAAGAATTGATGGATTGTGCCCTAAAGGCAAGGAACTGCTTCTGAGACACTTGGTCATTTCTTCTGAATGTACTCATTGAGCAGAAGCAGTGTATATGTCTACATTTATGGCAAAGGACAAAGTGGAAAATTCTATGAAGAACATGATTCTTCAAAGTCAATATATACCTCAATATTTTGGTGATTTCATTGCAAAAGTAGTCCTAGAAGACCTTAATTAAAGAGATCAAAGTCTCCCAAAGCATCCAGTTGTCCAGTTTTATATTTTGCCACCAGACCCAGATGAGAGGAGAAAAGAGAGGTTAATGACTTTGCACAGCCCTCCCTCATTTAAATCCAATTCACTTGCAAATCATGGTATCACTTTCCTGATCTCTTGGTTCTTTTTGAGAATGAAGAACAAATAATAGTCCTAAGAGAGGATATGTATGGCTCAGGATTAAAAAATGAAAGCTGCCAAAGACTTTCTCATAAGCTTTACACCTATGTTTTATGAACATTTCCTTCAAGAACATAGTCAGAATGCTGAGAATAAAATGAGCACAAAACATACATCCAAAAAAGAAAAGTGACTATATCTCAATAGACAAGAATCAGATTACTAATGTGAGTTTTGTTTGAAAATCACTTGTGTGTGTGGTTAAACTACTGACTAGTTAAAACAAAGTTAAAATCGACATTGGATTTTTAAAAATTGATGAAAAGGAGATATCTCTGCCGTTATAATAATTCCAATCTGAGCTCTTCAGGCAAGCTAATAATATCAAAAAAATAGCATATAAATAAATAAGCATTTATATGAAATATTGCTACTTCCGATAGAAGTTTAACTTGTGTAAAGCAACTGTTAAAATAAAGAGGCTAAAAAAGCCTAGAAACCACCTCAGGTAGCAAAATGATGAGCATCTAGTAATATCCTATTTGATTGCCTCATGAATAAAAGATAAAAGGAAGCCAATATTAAGTACAACTTCTTAAACTGTGGATCATGACTTCAGATGATATTTCATAACTGAATGTGGGAGTTGTAAAATTATGATTTATTATTAGTAAATTTTTGATTTGTATATCTATTTTATATTTCCTACATACCCAGGGGCAGGTAAAAATTTCTTAGGTGGGAGGCAGAGCCAAGATGGTGGAGAAGACACATGTTTCTTTTTGATCTTCTCCCAGTACCCTCAACTAATTAGTAAATTCAGCCTCTGAATCAGTTCTGAACTGGCAGAATCCACGAATATTGGGAGTGCAGCAAATTACCAGCAGAAGATAATCTCAGAGATAGCCAGAAAAGGTCTGTTTCAATCGAGCATGCAGGGAGGTGGCTAGGAGCAGGCAGGCAGAGCACCAACACCAGTACATGCTGTGCAGACCCAGGGCAGGGTGCAGTCTCCAGGGTGGAGAATCTACAAGGAGGAATCTACACCAGTGTTGCCTATTCTGCCCTGGTTGCAAGCCTACTGGCTTGATCAGCAGAGAAGTTATAAAATATCCAACACAAACACAAAAGGTAAATAGTGAACCCCGAAATGCCAGAATCTCACAGGACCTGGGAACACCCACCCAGAACCAGGAGTGAGTCAGCAAGATCTGGTCTCTTCACCACTTGGAGAGGAAGCTTGGAAAACTTCCATTGCCCTAAAATTAGACCCCAACAATTTTTTTAATGAGTTAAAAGGCAAACCATAGATAATTTTTATGGTGAAAAAGAAAAACAGATTTCAAACCCTGAGGAGACTAAAAGCAGATTATTTCCAGGTGAAGCCCCAAAAGGTCGAATAACATAATGCCTATCACACAAGGCTCTCCTAGAAGAAATTTAAAAGGATCTTAAAAGAGAGCTAGAAGAAAAATGGGGAAAGGAAAGGAAAGGAAAACTTTGCAAGAGGGTTTGGAAAAGACATATAACTCATTAAAAGATAGATTTGACAAAATGGAGAAAGAGGAAAGGAAGGGAGAGTCATGAACATTGTGTAAATCTTATTCTCATTAAATTTGGCTCAAAGAGAAAATATTAAACATATTTGATTTACAGAGAAACTTCTCTCACCTTATTGAAAAAGGGAGAGGGAAAAGGTGAAAAAGGAAGGAGTAGGCTAAATAGAAGGGGAAACAGAAATAGTAGAAGAAAGGTATAAGAAAGAGGGAGGGACTCTAAAGGGGGAGGAATTCTAAAAGGGGAGGGCTGCTTGAGGCAAGTGATATTCATAAGTTAAATACTGGGAAGGAGAAAAAGGGGAAAAGAAAAGAGAAAAGTATAATCTGGGGATAATAAGATGGCAGGAAAATACAGAATTAGAAGATTTAACCACAAATGTGAATGGGATGAACTCTTCTATAAAGCAGAAATGGATAGAAGACTGGATTAAAAGCCAGAATCTTACAATGTGTTGTTTTAGAGCAGAGTGATAAATACAGAGTAAAGGCAAAAGGCTGGAGCAGAATCTACTATGCTTCAAGTGAAGTAAAAAAAAAGCAAGGTTAGCCATCCTGATCTCAGATCAAGTAAAAGCAAAAATTGACCTAATTAAAAGAGATAAGGAAGGAAACTATATCTTGCTAAAGGGTACCATAAATAATGAATCAATATGAATACTAAATATATATATGCATCAAGTGGTATAGCATGAAAATTCATGAAGGAGAAGTTAAAAGAACTGCAAGAAGAAATAGACAGCAAAACTATAATAATGGGAGATTGCAACCTTGCCCTCTCAGAACCAGATAAAGCAAACCACAAAATAAATAAGAAAGAAGTTAAAGAGGTAAATAGAATATTAGAAAAGTTAGTTATGATAGATCTTTGGAGAAAATTGAATGGAGACAGAAAGAGGTACACTTTCTTCTCTGCAATTCATGGAACCTATACAAAAACTGACCATATATTAGGACATAAAAATCTCAAAATCAAATGAAGAAAGGCAGAAATAATAAATATATATATATATTTTTTCAGATCACGATGCAATAAAATTTATATTCAATAAGAAGCCAGGGGAAAATAGACCAAAAAGTAATTGGAAATTAAATAATCTCATCCTAAAGAATGAATGGGTGAAATAGCAAATCATAGACATAATTAATAATTTCTTCCAAGAGAATTACAATAATGAGATAACATATCAAAATTTGTGGGATGTAGCCAAAGCAGTAATAAGGGGAAATTTTATTTCTCTAGATGCTTACTAGCATAAAATAGAGAAAGAGAAGATCAATGAATTAGGCTTGCAACTAAAAAAGCTAGAAAAAAAGCAAATTAACCCCCCCATACCAAACTTGAAATTCTAAAAATAAAAGGAGAAATTAATAAAATTGAAAGTAAAAAACCTATTGAATTAATAAATAAAACTAAGAGTTGGTTTTATGAAAAAAACCAACAAAATATATAAACCTTTAGTAAATTTGATTAGAAAAAGGAAAGAGGAAAATCAAATTGTTAGTCTTAAAAATGAAAAGGGAGAACTTTCCACCAATGAAGAGGAAATTAGAGCAATAATTAAGATTTACTTTGCCCAACTTTATGCCAATAAATTTGATAACTTAAGTGAAATTGAGGAATACCTATAAAAATATAGATTGCCCAGATTAACAGAGGAGGAAGTAAATTGCTTAAATAGTACCATTTTAGAAAAAGAAATAGTACAAGCTATTAATCAACTCCCTAAAAAAAAAAAAAAAAAAAAAAATTCCCAGGACCAGATGGATTTACATGTGAATTCTATCAAACATTTAAAGAACAATTAACTCAAATACTATATAAACTCTTTGAAAAAAATAGGGAATGAAGGACTCCTTCCAAATTCCTTTTTATGACACAGACACAGTACTGATACTTAAGCTAGATATCAGATAGAATGAAAACTGAGAAAAAAAATTATAGACCAATCTCCCTAATGAATATTGATACAAAAATCTTAAATAAAATATTAGCAAAGAAATTGCAGAAAATCATCCCCCGGATAATATACCATGTCCAAGTAGGATTTATACCAGGAATGCAGGGCTGGTTCAATATTAGGAAAACCATCAGCATATTTGACTATATCAATAACCAAATTAACAAAAAGCCAATAGATGCAGAAAAAGCATTTGATAAAATCCAACATACATTTCTATTAAAAACACTAGAAAGTATAGAAATAAATGGACTTTTCCTTAAACTGAAACTATTCTCAATAAGACCAGGGGTGAAGCAACGTTGCCCACTATCACCATTACTTTTCTATATTGTATTAGAAATGCTAGCTTTGACAATAAGAGATAAAAAAGAGATTAAAGGAATTAGAGTAGGTAATGAGGAAACCAAATTATCACTCTTTGCAGATGATATGATGGTATACTTAGAGAACCCCAGAGAACAATTTAAAAGCTATTAGAAATAATGCACAACTTTAGCAAAGTTGCAGGACACAAAATAAATCCACATAAATCATAGGCATTTTTATACAACACTTAACAAAATCCAATAGCAAGAGGTACAAAGAGAAATTCCATTTAAAATAACTGTCAATAGTACAAAATATTTGGGAATCTATCTGCCAAGGGAAAGTCAGGAACTATATGAGCAAAATTACAAAACACTTTCCACACAAGTAAAGTCAGATCTAAACAATCAAAAAAAATATCAAGTACTCTTGGACAGGTTGAGCAAATATAATAAAGATGACAATACTACCTAAACTTATCTATTTATTTAGTACTATATCGATCAAACTCCCAAGAAACTATTTTACTGACCTAGAAAAAATAACAACAAAATTCAGCTGGAAGAACAAAAGGTCAAGAATTTCAAGTGAACTAATGAAAAAAAAAAAAAAATGAAGGTAGCCTAGCTGTACCAAATCTAAAATTATTATAAAGCAGCAGACATCAAAACCATTTGGTACTGGCTAAGAAATAAGACTAGTTGATCAGGTAAAGTTCAAAGGACAAAATAGTCAATAATTATAGCAATCTAGTGTTTGACAAACTCAAAGACCCCAACTTTTGGGATAAGAATTCACTATTTGACAAAAACTGCTGGGAAAACTAGAAATTAGTATGGCAGAAACTAGACATTGACTCACACTTAACACTGTATATCAAGATAAAGTCAAAATGGGTTCATGATCTAGACATAAAGAATAATATTATAAATAAATTAGAAGAGCATAGGATGGTTTACCTCTCAGACCTGAGGAGGCAGGGATTTTGTGACCAAAGAAGAACTAGAGATTATTATTAATCATAAAATAGATAATTTTGATTATATTAAGTTAAAATTTTTTGTATAAACAAAACTAATACATACAAGTTTAGCAGGGAAGCAATAAACTGGGAAAACATTTTTACATTCAAAGGTTCTGATAAAGTCCTCTTTTCTAAAATATATAGAGAATTGACTCAAATTTATAAGAAATCAAGCCATTCTCCAATTAATAAATGGTCAAAGGATTAAAAACAGACAATTTTCAGATGAAAAAATTGAAACTATTTCTAGTCATATGAAAAGGTGCTCCAAATCACTATGGATCAGAGAAATGCAAATTAAGACGACTCTGAGATAACACTGCACAGCTCTCAGATTGGCTAAGATGACAGGAAAAGATAATAAGGAATGTTGGAGGGAATATGGGAAAACTGGGATGCTGATACATTGTTGGTGGAACTGTGAACAGAATCAACCATTCTGGAGAGCAATTTGGAACTATGCTCAAAAAGTTATCAAACTGTGCATACGCTTTGACCCAGCAGTGTTACTACAGGGCTTATATCCCAAAGAGATCTTAAAGGAGGGAAAGGGACCCATATGTTTGTGGCAGCTCTTTTTGTAGTGACCAGAAGCTAGAAACTGAGTAATAAATGCCCATCAATTGGAGAATGGCTAAATAAGTTATGATATATGAATGTTATGGAATATTATTGTTCTGTAAGAAATGACCAACAGGATGATTTCAGAGAGGCCTGGAGAGACTTACATGAATTGATGCTAAGTGAAATGAGCAGAACCAGTAGATCAATGAAACAACAAGACTATTTGATGATGGCTCTCTTCAACAATGAGATTATTCAAACCAGTTCCAATTGTTCAGTAATGAAGACAGCCATCTATACCCAGAGAGAGGACTATGAGAACTGAGTGTGAACCACAACATAGCATTTTTACTCTGTTATTGTTTGCTTGAATTTTTGTTTTCCTTCTCAGATTTTTTTTCTTTCTAGATTTGATTTTTCTTGTGCAGCAAGATAACTATATAAATATATATATATATTGGATTTAACATATATATTTTTTTTAATTTAACATGTATTGGACTACCTGCCATCTAGGGAAGGGGCTGGGGGGCAGGAGGGGAAATTTTGGAACAGAAGGTTTTGCAATGTTGAAAAAATTACCCATGCATATGTTTTGTAAATAAAAAGCTATAATAAAAATGAATAAATAAAGTATTGCAGTTAAAAAAATTTCTGAGGTAAAAAGGGATTGTGAGTAGAAAAAGTTTAAAAAGCCTTGGATTAGACCATATCTTTTAAAAAAATTATTGATATATTTTTGGTTTTGCATTACCTTCCTTTCCTCCTTCCCCTACCCAGAGGACTGTAGGAAGAAATAATTTTTAAAAGGGAAAAAAAAAAAAAGCAGTTCAGTAAAACACCAATAAATCAATTTTGTCTGACCAATCAGTATATGTAATGTTCCTTATTTATAATCAGTAATCTATTCATGTCAAACTCAGGGAAAAAACCCAAAAGACTCAGACCAATTAGGTGATCAGTAAATGAAGCATCTATTTACAGTTGAGAAATTGTAATAGAAAACAATATTCTAATGACAGGGTGATTTCAGAGAGGCCTAGAGAGATTTACATGAACTGATGCTAACTGAAATCAGCAGAACACAAGGCAACAACAAGATTATGGGTTGACAATTCTGATAGACGTGGCTCTCTTCAATAATGAGATGATTCAAACCACTTCCAATTGTTCAATGTTGAAGAAAACCATATACACCCAGAGAAAGGCCTGTGGGAACTGAGTGTGGAACACAACTCAGTTTTTCACTCTTTTTTTTTGTTGTTTGCTTGCATTTTATTTATTTATTTTTTTACTGGTTTGATTTTATTTTTCTTGTGCAGCATGATAATTGTATAAATATGTGTGTATATATTGGATTTAGCATATATTTCTACTACCGTGTTTCCCCGATAATAAGACACTGTCTTATTATTTTTTTGGGACTAAAAAACACCAGAGGGCTTATTTTCAGGGGAGGGCTTATTTTATCCTCCATCATGCCCCTTTTATCCTCCATCATGCCCATTTTAGCCTCCATCATGCCCCTTTTATCCTCCATCATGCCCATTTTAGCCTCCATCATGCCCCTTTTAGCCTCCATCATGCCCCCTGAGTGCTTATTTTATTCTCCATCGCTTACTGAACTTACCGAGTTTTTAGATGGTCCTGTCTCAGCTCTACTCCGCGGCGCTGCTCTCAGTAGCGCCAGCAAGCAAATCACCAGGGAAGAAGAGGATGACGCGCTCACTGCTGCAGCTCTGATTGGATGCAGCTCGGAGCGCGACGTGCGGTTCACCCGGGAGGGGAGGGCGGCGCTGCTTACTGAAGGTACCGCTACGCAGCATATAGCGCAGGGGATCACCATGATGACCGTTTTCATAGTAAGTTCGATAGGGCTTATTTTCGGGGGAGGGCTTATTTTAGCGGAATATTAAAGAGTATGTGGGTGTCTTATTTTCAGGATAGGTCTTATTATCGGGGAAACACGGTATATTTAATATATATTGGACTACTTGCCATCTAGGGGAGTGTGTGGGGAAAAGAAGGAAAAATTGGAACACAAGGTTTTGCAAGGACTAAAGTTAAATTGTCCATGCATATGTTTTGAAAAATAAAAACCTTTAATAAAAAAAAAAAAAAAGAAAACGATATTCTGCTTAATTCAGAAAGGTCATGAAAAGAAGGTTTATTTTCTTAGCTCTTCTCTGGGGCCAATATTAGTCATAAAAATTATAATTACACACTCGTCTGTGTATAATTTTTCAGTGTTTTTGTTCTTTCCATTTAAATTACTTTATTATATCAGTACTATGAAATGTTATTTTTCTCTTTTTTAAACTTCTTGGAAAATATGTCTAGTAATGGGATCTCTTGGTCAAAAGGTATTGAAATTTTAGTCACTGCTTTTTTCTTTTAAAAAATTGTAATGAACTTAGCAAACATGAATATTTACATATGCCAAGAAAAACAAAAATACTATATATGAAACTGTGAATTTCTATTAGGTACATCTTGTGTTTTTCACAATATGTTAAATTTAATATGGTGGTACCAATAATACTTTGTTTATTTCTGCTTTTGATCTTCCTTTTCTCTTTTGTGTATATTATGTTCGTTGATACTCTTTTCTTTGTTCTTTTTCTTCTATCATTATCATTACTTATCCAACTACAACACAAATCTCTCCTCCTATCCCAAATAAACATCCTCTCTTATAACAAATAAATACAACTAAAATAAAACTTACACATTGTCCAGTGGCTGAAAATGCACACTTCCTTTCCATACCTTCAGTTCATCACTTCTGTCATGCATCTATCATACCTTGATTGGAGTTCTTAATGCCTTAAATTATGTTTTCTCTTACATTGTGATCAATATGTAAATTATTCTTTTGGTTTTGTTCACTTCACTCTGAATTTACAAATCTTTCTGGATTTCTCTGTATAGAACTCATTCATCATTTCTTATGGTGCAAAAATACTAGATTACATTCATATACAGTGATACCTCAGTACAAGTTGTTAATTGATTCCAAAAGGCATGAGGAGTGGCAAAAAATGAGTACTAAATGAATTTTCTCATAAGGACTACATCTTTAGTCTGCAGCCTAAATATCCTTCTCCACCTAATTCCCCAAAAGGACAAGGGGAGCAAGCTAGCTTAGCCCACTTTTGACCCAACTCACTTTCTGAGAGGAACCACAACCTTTATACTCTTCCCCCACCTCTCATTGTCTAAGCTTCCCTGTTGAGGTGAGGGGCTTGGATATGGAAGAAGAATCTATGGTCTTGAGCTCTAAGCTACCCCAGGCTCCGGCCACTGTGCCAGGTTCGGGAACTGTCATGAATTCTAGGTCCTCTGTTGCAGCCTGGGCTCCTGCTACTTGCTGCTCAGACTACAGTTGCTCCTCCTGCTCCTGCTGCTTCTCTTTTTGCTGCTACTCCATGCCTTTCCAGAACCACTGTTTGGGGAGCTAGGAGATTATATACTTCAGCCACATGGCCCCCCAGGAATTGTCCAGAGACTTGCCCATTGACACGCTCAACCTCAGCATCATGGGCTCCAACCTGACAGTTCTGCATACTACCACCATCACTAGGGAGGAGCTGCCCATAGCAAAGAGCAAACTTGGTGGGAAGGAGGAAGGTCTGGGCAGTAGCTTGGCCAGTTGCCTGGCCAGTCTCCCATTTCTATTGCTCAACCAAGACAACAAACAAATGCAACTGCCAAACAAGCTTCTAGTGCTGAATTTTTTTTTTCTCATCCTAATTCTTTAAATACTGATTCCATAAGTTTCAAAGCAGACTAGTGCGTAAGTACCACTGTACTATAATTTGTTCAACTATTCTTTAATTGATAACTTCCTTTGTTTCCATTTCTTTGCTAAGATAAAAGTGCTACTCTTTTTAAAAAAATTAATATTTCAGAGGGCAGCTAGGTGGTGCAATGATAGAGCACCAGCCTTGAATTCAGGAGGACCTGAGTTCTAATCTGGTCTCAGACACTTAACACTTCCCACCTGTGTGACCCTGGGCAAGTCACTTAACCCCAGCCTCAGGGGGGAAAAAATTAATATTTCATTTTCCCCAGTTAACATGTAAAATATTTTTACATTTAGCTTTAAAACTTTGAATTCCAGATTCTCTCCCTTCCTTCTTCCCCTACTCCTTCATCTCCCATTGAGAAGATACATGTGAAGTTATGCAAAACATTTTCATAAAAGTCATGTTGAGAAAGAAAATATAAATCCCCCCAAACCTTTCAGAAAAATAAAGCTAAAAAAAAGAATATACTTAAATATGTATTCAAACACACTAAGTTCTTTCTTTGGCTATGGATAGCATTTTTCACCATAAGTCCTTCAGAGTACTCTTGGATCATTGTAATTTTTTTCCTGAGGCTGGGGTTAAGTGTCTTGCCCAGGGTCACACAGCCAGGAAGTGTTAACTGTCTGAGACCAGATTTGAACTTGGGTCATCCTGACTTCAGGGCTAGTGTTGGATCACTGTATTGTGGAGAATAGCAAAATCATTCACAGTTGATCATGCCACAACATTGCTATAACTTTGTACTCAGTACATTTCACTTTGCATGAGCTCATGGAGGACTTTCTAGGTTTTTCTGAGAGCATCCTACATTTTGTGAAGCACAATAATATTTCATCATAATCATACACCATAATTTATTTATCCATTCCCCAATTGATGGGCACTCCCTCAATTTCCAATTCTTTGCCCTGAGAAAAGAACTGCTATAAATATTTTTGTAAACATAGATACTTTTTGCTTTACTTTTAAAAACCTCTCTCTTGGGAAACACCCCTCATGGTGGTATTGTTAGTTCAAAGAGTATGCACGATTTTATAGCCTTTTGAGCATTGTTCCAAATTGTTATACAGAATGGCTGAATCACTTCCCAATTCTACCAACTACATCTCATTTTCCCCACATTCCCGCCAACATATGTCATTTTCCTTTTCTGGCCCATTTGTCAATTTAATAGATATGAGGTGGTACTTCAGAATGTTTTAAATTTGCATTATTCCAATCAGTACAGAATTTTTTTCATATATCTATAAATACCTTGATAGTTCATCTGAAAACTGTTTGTATCTTTTGATAACTTATCAGTTAGGGAATAGCTTTTTATCTTTCACAAATCTGATTCAGTTCTATATATGTTTGAGAAATGAGGCCTTCATCAGAGAAACTTTTTTCAAAATTCTTTTCACAATTACTATTGTTCACTCCCTATTCTATTCTCTCTCTCCTTTTACTTTGTCCCTCCTCAAGTGTTTTGCTTCTGACCACTTTCTCCCCTAATATGCTCTCCCTTCTGTCACCCTATTCTGTTTCTTATATTCTCCTCCTATTTTCTTGTAGAATGAGATAGATTAGAAGTGTTATTGTGGTTATATGGATCCTTTTCCTTTATCTTTGACTAACTTGGTATATATGTTTAGTAGCAGTGTTGCTAAGTCAAAAGTTAGGTGACTTTTTGAGTATAATTCCAAATTGCTTTCCAGAATAGTTGGACTAATTCACAGCTCTGCCAACATTGTATTAGCTTATACTTCCTCCCATAGGACCCCCACTATTGACTTATAAACTTAGTGGAAGATTATAGAATGCATTATTTTATAAAATACCAAACAGTAGTGGAGGGATATAGGAGTGTTGCAAAAAGCTTAGTATGAGATCCTGTAAAGTCCAGGCTTGCTCCTCTGAAAGGCTCAGAATCAGGCAGAGTCAGGATAAGCAAAAGTCCTGGCCCCACATTGGGCGCCAAAATGTAAATGTTCTGTTTTCTCTCTCAATTATAATCCTTCTCTGGGAGGAGGTTTCTTTTCTGTAAAATCTTTTCCTCTGTGAGCAGGTTTCTTGGGGGACTTCTGGAGGCAGCCTTGGCTTTAGTTCCTGTCAGAATGTCTCCAGCCAGCTTCACAGTAGAAATCTCGAATCCCCTTCTTCATGAATCCTGGCTCTGAATCTCCTACAGCTTCCCTGAAGTTCTCCTGGGAAGTCCTGTCCTTGACCCAATCCAGATTGACCCTTCCAGACTGCCTCCTTTCAGACTGCCTTGCCCACTCAATGTTGGCTCCTTTTTATCCTCCCAGAGAATGGGCTTGTGGGTACTCCCAGGGGCTTGTGGGAACTCCTTTACCACCAATGATCAAGCTCCTTTAAAAGTGTGAACTCTGAGCTAGAGCTAAGTACTGGCTTAGCACTTAATAAGGATTCTAACAAGATCCAGTTAAGAGATCATTTCAAGACCATTTATAGGTAAAAGAGAAAAAAGATATAAACATAAAAAATGCAATGGATCTATCAGGATCTATAACAAGCCACTTTTATCATAATAATAGTGGAATCACCACTTTGGGACTATAACATTGCAGTGCTTGATGTAATATATTAAGAAATAGAAATGGTGTTAAAATAGACAAAAAAAGAAAGAGAATCTCAACCAGATCAACTATACACAGAGGATATCTGTGTTGGAGATACAATTTTGGAAGTACTAATGAATCAGTTCTCAAAGTATTTGAAAGGAAGAAAGATACCAAACAATTGGGGATTAGTTAATGAAATTATTAATAATTTTTGTTGTTATTCAATCATTTAAGTCACATCTAACTCTTCATGACCCCATCTGGGGTTTTCTTGGCAAAGACACTGAAGTGGTTTGACATTTTCTTCTTCAGCTTATTTTATAGATGAGGAATTGAAGGAAACAGAGTTGTTACTTGCCTAGGATCACACAGCTTCTAAGTATCTGAGACCAGATCTGAACTGAGGAGAGTCTTCTTGACTCCAGGTCCATCTCTCTATATGCTGTGCCACCTAGATACCCCCTTTAGAAATATTTATGTTCTTATATTCATAAAATCTTCATGAGACTAATTTATATAAGTATTGAAAGGACCTTATTGAAAATATGTAAAGTACATAAGTAACTATTTTAAAAATTATTTTCTATAGCCACCTACATCTTAATGCCACAAATCAGCTGCAAAAAATATAATAAAATCAACAATCATATAGAAAAAAATGTTTTATTTGGTAGAGAAAAATGTACCCTTAAAGATCCTCTACCAACAACTTGTCTCCATACTTATATTAAGATCATATGAAGTACCTTAATAGGTAACAGAACAATAACTAGCCATTTCAACACTCAAGGCAAGCTTCATACCCATAGTAAACAGCATGAAATGTGCACTTAAGTCAGTTTTCACAGACAAATTCAATTGGATAGGGGAAAGGACCATGGACAAATACTTCTATGAGGCTCTTCTTGGAGGTACTGCTCTGGGATAGGGGGTTAGGGGAACTAAGAGAGAGTCGGTGGGGAAAAGAATCTCTCTAGAATGTGGGGAAGGAAACATGACATCTGATAGTTTCCTATTTTAACTTAATCCCTATTGTAATTATTTTAATTCATTATTTCCTAGACTTAATTGTTTCTAAATTGTTTTTCTGATGTGCTTGTATGAAACCCTGTTTTTTCTACCCTTTTTATGGCTCTGATTATCAACATCCAGCAAGACATAAAATGGGAAGATATCTGTTAGTCAAATATGTCTGCCATTGTCATATCCAGTGCAAAGTCTAAATAAAAAAGGATATAGATAATAAGATCCTCCCAATGTTTGTCTTTGTGCATCAATCCCCAAAATATTATAGAATCTCCTTAACAGAGTACTTTAACAAGCCACACTCAAGATGACTTATACTCAAGTAAACAGAATAATTGGACAAGGTGGTGAATAAAGGCAGGCACTCACCTGAACTCTCCCAAACTCACTTTCAAACACTTCCCCCCTTCCCCCCACTGAGGCTGGGGTTAGGTGACTTGCCCAGGGTCACACAGCTAGGAAGTGTTAAGTGTCTGAGACCAGATTTGAACTCCCGTCCTCCTGAATTCAAGGCTGGTGCTCTATCCACTGCACTACCTAGCTGCCCTCACTTCCAAACACTTTTAAAGTAATACCTCAAAGTGAATTCTAGAGTGACAAAATCAGTAAAAGGTCAGTGCGAAACAATTTTCTAGCCCTAGACAACTTATGAGGTCAGTAGGAAAAGTCTGTCTCAATGTGGTGGTGATCAAATGCACCAAGACACCAGCAACAGGTCTGAGAAGCACTACAGCAACAGTAATACCTTCTGGAGCTCTCTATTCACAGATAACAAAGGGCTCAGAGAACTCATCAGAAGAATATTACAGGGGACTCTTTACTGGTACTAGATGTAGAATTCTGTCACATTGTCCATATGCAGTTCTAGGTTACAGTCTCAAAATTAAAAGGAACACTAGAACTTATGTCGCAGAGATGTAGGGACTCTGATCATGGTTCCAGGATGAAGAAAAGTGCTTGTGGTCACCTACAGAACAGAGCACAGGCCAAGAGAGCAATGATCGCATTTTCCCTTAGATCATACCATCTTGGAATAAACAAAAACCTAGAGACCCCTAGAATTAGCTCTGAAAACAGCAATGAGGATGGTCTGACATTTGAAACAGTCTCACCTTCAATTCAGAAACAGACCAATTTTAACATAAAATGATGTCAAGAAATAGACTGGAAAAATACATAAATGACAAAAGAAGAATCTAACCATAGAAATTTACTATAATGACAAGGAAGATCAAAAAAACAAACTCAGGGAAAAATTGCTGGGCAGAGCTAAGATGGTAGAGAAGGCACGCACTCTTTAAGCTCCTCTCTTGCCCTCAATACCAATCTTTGAATTTAGCCTCAAAAATAGTGCTTGACTGGTGAAATTCATGAAAATTAAAGGTGCAACGACTTACCAGCTGAAGATAATCTGGAAGACCACCAGAGCAGGTTTGTCCTGAGGGACAGGAAAAGACCAGCAGCAAGCAGGGAGATAGGAAAGTCTGGCGTCCTGAGAGGACCAAGGACAGGGGTAGCCTCTGTGGCTAGAAGAGTAGTAGAAATGACTCTGCCATAGGCTGATTGCTTTGCCTTGATTGTAAAGTAGCAGACCAGCACAGAGATTAGAGCTGGAGGTACAGGGTACTCTAAAAATGCCAGAACTGTACTCCCCCTCCCCCCAAACCAGAAGTGACTCAGTATAGATCAGTGCAACTGTGCAGCTGCACATTGAAGCACTGCCAGGGCAGCTGCAAATCTACACAGCAGGGAGGTACAGTGTGGGGCAGCCTCTAATCAGCACAGTGAGGGGCTCAGCCTGGGCCAACAGAACCTCTGCAGCAAGACTGTGCTTCTGGGGCAGAGATACTTCTGGTTGGAGAAGGGCTATTCAGCTGGTCATCTGGTAATACTCACAGCCTTACAGCGGCTTTGGATTGGGGTAGTGACACTTTCACTGCTCACACTCTTGCCTCAAGGCAGTCGTTAATCTGCACAGTAGGGTTCTTAGCAGCCTGGTTATGCAGACCTGAGTCACTTCCATTGGGGAACTGTTTCCCAGAGCATTCCTGTACCTGGCCACTCCTTGTAGCCAGTTGACAGGCCGTCCATACACCTATCCCTGTTCTGCAGAGGAAGCTGTTAACCTCCTGGCCCTGAAGGCAGATCCTACAGGCTTTAAAAAATGAGTAAAAATATTAAAAGGACGATTGATAGCTTCTATATTGAGCAGGTTTTCAACCCTGAGGAGACTAATAGCAGACAGTCTCCAGACAATTGTTGGTCTCCAACACAAAAATATTAAAAGAGAGCTAGAAGAAAAATGGGGAAAGGAAAGAGAAGCTACGTAAGAGAGCAATAACTTCCTGAAAGGTAAACTGGAAAACGTAAACAACTTCCTGAAAGGTGAATTGGAAAAGGTAAAGAACTCCCAGGAAAGTAGAATTTGTGAATTAAAAAAAGAAAATAACTCACTAAAAAAAATAGTGAAATGGAAAAAAAATTCAATAGAACAAAATAACTCATTTAAAAACTCTATTGGACAAATACAAAAAGAAGTAAAAAAAAGCTAATGAAGAAAATAACTCATTAAAAATCAGAACTGAACAGATAGAAATGAATGATTCCCTGAGACATCAAGAATCAGTCAAGCAAAACCAAAACAATGAAAAGATAAAAAGAAATATTACATATCTACTTGGAAAAACAACAGATATGGAAAATAGATCTAGAAGAGATAATCTGAGGATTATTGGACTTCCAGAAAATTATGATGAAAAAAAGAGCCTAGATACTATTTTACAGGAAATCATCAAAGAGAACTTGCCAGAGATAACAGAACCAGAAGGGAAAATAGGCATTGAAATAATTCATCGAACACTTTCTGAAAAAGACTCTTTAAAAAATACTTCATGGAATATTGTGGCCAAACTTCAGAACTATCAGACTAAGACAAAAATATTAAAAGCAGCCAGGAAAAAACAATTTAAATATTGAGGTGCCACAATAAGGGTCACTCAAGATCTGCCTGCATCCACATTAAAGGATCGAAGGGCCTGGAATCTGATATTCCAAAAGTCAAAAGAACTTGGAATGCAACCAAGAATAAAGTACCCAGCTAAGCTGAGCATTTTCTTCTATGGAAGAAGATGGACATTTAATGAAAGAGATGAATTTCATTTGTTTCTAAGGAAAAAACCAGATCTAAACAAAAGTTTGATCTCCAACCAAGAGAAGCAGAAAAAGGTAAAAGGAACTCTTGAGAAGTATATATCTGTTGTGGATATACATAAAGTTCACATATATAATTTGATTTTACTGATATAACATAAAAAAGAGAAATAGAAATGGAAAGCGGATAGTATCAGAAAAAGGGAAAAGGAAAGATAAAAAGAGGGAAACTACATCCTACGAAGAGGCAAAAAAAAAAACAAAACTATCATATCTGAGGGAAATCAGAGAGGGAGAGGAACATTGTGTGACTCTCATCAGAGTTGGCTCAGAGAGAAAACAATTGACATATTTGTTTTACAAAGAATTCTCTCTCACCTCATTAAAAAGTGAAAGAGAAAAAGGGAAAAGGAAAAGAGTAACAAGGGAAAGGTACAAAAAAGGGGAAGGGATTTAAAGGGAGGAGGGAGAGATACCAAAGAGGAGGGCTGCGTGAGGCAAACAAGGCACATAAGTTTAATACTTGGGAAGGGGTTCAAGGGGAGCAAGGGGAAAAAAAAGCATAATCCGTGGATATTATGATGGCAGGAAATATAGAATTAGTCATTTTAATTGTAAATGTGAATGGGATGAACTCTCCCATTAAGCAGAGGCGGATAGTAGACTGAATCAAAAGTCAGAACCCTACAATATATTGTTTACAGAAACACATTTAAAGCAGGGAGATACATACAGAGTAAAAGTAAAAGGCTGGAGCAAAATCTATTATGCTTCAGGTGAAGTCAGAAAAGCGGGGTAGCCATCCTTATCTCAGATCAAGCAAAAGCAAAAACTGATCTAATTAAAAGAGATAAGAAAGGAACTATATCCTGCTAAAGAGTAGCATAGACAATGAAGTAATATCAATACTAAACATATATGTACCAAGTGGTATAGCATCTAACTTCCTAAAAGGAGAAGTTAAGAGAGTTGCAAGAAGAAATAGACAGCAAAACTATAATAGTGGGAGATCTCAACCTTACAAATCAAACCACACAACAAATAAGAAAGAAATTAGAGGTAAATAGGTATGATAGATCTTTGGAGAAAATTGAATGGTGATAGAAAGGAGTATACTTTCTTCTCAGCAGTTCATGGAACCTTTACAAAAATTGACCATATGCATTGTTGGTGGAGTTGTGAATGGATCCAACCACTGTAGAAAGCAATCTAGAATTATGCCCCAAAGCTATCAAACTGTGCATACCCTTTGATCCAGCAGTGCTACTACTGGGCTTATATCCCAAAGAAATACTAAAGAAGGGAAAGGGACCTGTATGTGCCAAAATGTTTGTGGCAGCCCTTTTTGTAGTGGCTAGAGATTGGAAAATGAATGGATGTCCATCAATTGCAGAATGGTTGGTTAAATTGTGGTATATGAATAATATGGAACATTATTGTTCTGTAAGAAATGACCAGCAGGATGAATACAGAGAGGTTTGGAGAGACATGAACTGATGCCGAGTGAAATGAGCAGAATTTAGGAGATCGTTGTACACTTCAACAATGATACTGTATGAGGATGTATTCTGATGGAAGTGGATATCTTCAACAAAGAAAGGATCTAATTCAGTTCCAATTGATGGACAGAATCAGCTACACCAAGAAGGAACACTGAGAGATGAATGTAAACTGTTTGCATTTTTGTTTTTCTTCACAGGTTATTTTTGCCTTCTGAATTCAATTCTGGAAGCAAATAAATCCACCTAATGGAATATTATTGTACTATTAAAATGACAAATGCAAGGAATGGAAAGATATAATGCAGAATGTAAAAAACAATCAGAAAAATCAACGAAACAGTGATGAAATCCAATAATGTACAAAGAAGAAAAAAGTAACAAACAATATTGCTGTTATTTTGTAAAAATTAATATTCACACTTTAAAAACAAATTGTAAATTGTTTGAGTTTATAACTTATGGTTTTATAATTAATTTTTTGGAATTTTTTTGTTAATAGTTAATAAGCTTATAATAAAATCACTTAATTAAA
This sequence comes from Sminthopsis crassicaudata, assembly GCF_048593235.1. Taxonomy (NCBI): domain Eukaryota; kingdom Metazoa; phylum Chordata; class Mammalia; order Dasyuromorphia; family Dasyuridae; genus Sminthopsis; species Sminthopsis crassicaudata. The sequence goes on along the minus strand of NC_133618.1, from coordinate 359,767,792 downwards.
AGAAAAAAGAAAATAATACTCTAAAAATAGAATTGGCTGAAATGATATAAGAATATGAATAGGCAGTTTTCAGACAAATTAATCAAATCTTTTTAAAAAGGTTTAAAAGGTTTAAAAATGCTCTAAATTATTGATTAGAAAAAATGTAAATCAAAACAATTTTTTTTCTTAAAGATCTTCTACCAACAACTTGTCAGATTGAGAAATAGGATAGGAACCAGAAATGACAAATATTGGAGGGAATGTGAAAAAATTGGGACACTAATGCATTGTTGAAATTGTGAACTGATTCAATTCTCCTGGAGAATAATTTGGAACTATTCCCAAAGGACTATAAAACTGTATATACTCTTTGATTTAGCAGCGCCACTACTGGATCTGTATATCAAAGAGATTTAACTAAAATAAAACAAAGAAAGAGAGAAATAGAGAAAGAAAGAAACAGAGAGAGAGAGAGAGAGAGAGAGAGAGAGAGAGAGAGAGAGAGAGAGAGAGAGAGAGAGAGAGAAAGAAAGAAAGAAAGAAAGAAAGAAAGAAAGAAAGAAAGAAAGAAAGAAAGAAAGAAAGGAAGGAAGGAAGGAAGGAAGGAAGGAAGGAAGGAAGGAAGGAAGGAAGGAAGGAAGGAAGGAAGGAAGGAAGGAAGGAAGGAAGGAAGGAAGGAAGGAAGGAAGGAAGAAAGAAAGAAAAAGAAAAAAGAAAGGAAGGAAGAAAGAAAGGAAGAAAAAGGAAGGAAGGAAGGAAGGAAGGAAGGAAGGAAGGAAGGAAGGAAGGAAGGAAGGAAGGAAGGAAGGAAGGAAGGAAGGAAGGAAGGAAGGAAGGAAGGAAGGAAGGAAGGAAGGAAGGAAGGAAGGAAGGAAGGAAGGAAGGAAGGAAGGAAAGAAGGAAGGAAGGAAGGAAGGAAAGAAGGAAGGAAGGAAGGAAGAAAAAGAAAAAAGGAAGGAAAGAAGATAGAAAGAAAAAGGAAGGAAGGAAGACAGAAAGAAAAAGGAAGGAAGGAAAGAAGGGAGGTAGGGAGGGAGGAAGAAAAAGGAAGGAAGGAAGGAAGGGAGGGAGGAAGGAAGGAAGGAAGAAAAAGGAAAATGAGTTATATATCCAAAAATATTTATAGCTTCTCTTTTAGAATATTGAATTTTTGAAATTGAATTGAAAATTTTTGAAATTGAATTGAAAATTGAAAATTGAGGAAATGCCCATCAAATAGGGAATGGCTGAACAAATTGTGATATATGATTGTGACAAAATACCATTATGTTGTATGAAACTAGGAACAGCATACTTTCAGAAAAACCTTGGAAGACTTATATGAACTTATGCAAAATGAAGTGAACAGAATAGTTACAGTAATACTGTACAATGATCAATTGGGAATGATTTAGCTATTTTCAAGACAATTACAAAGGAGTTATAATAAAAAGCAAATGCTATAATTTGGAACTATGCTCAAAAAGTTATCAAACTGTGCATATCCTTTGATCCAGCAGTGTTTCTACTGGACTTATATCCCAAAGAGATCTTAAAGAAGGTAAAGGGATCCACATGTGCAAAAATGTTTATGGCAGCCCTTTTTGTAATGTCCAGAAACTGGAAACTGAGTGGATTCCCATCAATTAGAGAATGGCTGAATAAATTGTGGTATGTGAATGTTATGGAATATTATTGTTCTGTAAGAAATGACCAGCAGGATGATTTCAGAGAAGCCTGGAGAGACTTACATGAACTGATGCTGAGTGAAATGAGCAGGACCAGGAGATCATTCTATACTTCAACAACAATACTGTATGATTCAATTCTGATGGACGAGGCCCTCTCCAACAATGAGATGAGCCAAATCAGTTCCATTTGTTCAATAATGTTCAATAACCAGCTACCCCCAGCAAAAGAACTTTAGGAAATGAGTGTGGACCATACTATTTCCACTCCCTCTGTTTTTGTCTGCTTGCTTTTTGATTTCATGCTCAGGTTAATTTTACCTTATTTCTAAGCCCAATGTTTCTTGTACAGAAAAATAACTGGATATGTGTACATATAATGTATTTAACATATATTTTAACATATTTAACATATGGTCTGCCTGCCATCTAGGGGACGGGTGGGGGGAAGGAAGTGAAAAGCTGGAACAGAAGGTTTTGCAGGGGTTGATGCTGAAAAATTACCCATGCATATATCTTGTAAATAAAAAGCTATTAAAAAAAAAAAAAAAAAAAAAAAAAAAAAAAAAAAAAAAGCAAATGCTATCCACATCCAGAGAAAGAGAAAGAATTAAAAAGTCTAAAAGGATACTTTTAAAAAACTTTATTTTTCTTGTTTTTTTTTTTTTGGGGGGGGTGTTTACTTTTCTAACATGGCTAATACAGAAACATGTTTTCCATGACATATACAATCTATAGCAAATTTCTTGCTTTGGGACAGGGGTGAGATTGGGGAAGAAAACGAGGAAAAGAGAAAATTTGGAACTCAAAATTTAAAAAAAATGTTAAAAATTGTTTTTACATGTAATTAGAAAAAATAAAATTAAAAAGAAAGTATCATCAATGTTAGCTTAGTTGCACTTCATTCTCTATATCAGGGACACAATCTCTGTGGAAACAAAGCATCATTATACACAGATGCCACCCATTTGGAAAGTAGATCTGAAAATAAAGTAATTGGTGGATGGTGATTTGGGTATCATTTCACCATGAATTCATAATACAATGATTCCAAGTCTGATTGTCTTAGTGATAGCTCTGTGATTATTTTTACATAGTCATATTGCTTTCTTACAATAATCCTTTACATTTGTATTTTACAGAACACTGTAATATCCATGATTTTATTTGATTTTCACAAAATACCTGTGAGATATAAAGAAAACAGACTGTTCCCATTTTACAAATGAAGAAACTGAGATTTAGGAATCTGATTTATTCAAGGTCACGTGGTTAATAAGTGGCAGGCCATAGACTTTTCTTTTGATTCCTAATCCAGAAGTGATAGATTGGTGTGGGAGTGAAGGTAGACCCAGAATAGAAAAACCAATCTAAATGCCTTTAGGTAAGTATGTCGCACAGTAGGATAGAGCACTGCATTTGGAGCCAAGAAGATTTGAGTTCAAATCTAGATTCAGATACTTATTAGCTGTGTGACTCTGGGCAAATCACTTAGTCTTTGTGTTTGTCTCAATTTCTTCAACTGTAAAATTAGGATAATAATAAAAGCTACCTTACAGAGCTGTTGTGAAGATCAAATGAGATCATATTTGTAAAGTGCTTAGCACAATACCTGGCAAATAGAAGGTACTATATGAATGCTTATTCCCTTACCTTTCATCAGAAAATTACTTCATGGCACAGTCCTTCAAATCCTTTCTTTTCCTTAAAAAGAATAGTCAGCATTCCTTCCTACTAGAATATACCTTATTTGATGCTCTCCTTTGTTATCTGGCTTGATAAATTTAAATCTCTTTGCCTGCTTTGCATCATAAGAACTTTCTATTTCGGGCTCTGTTCTTGTCAGAAAAGAGCAGAGAGCAGTTGATTGCAGCATAAGTTAATAACCTTTATTCTAAAAAAAGAGAAAACCCATAACGGCACATTAAGATAATCCGAAACATGCTTTTCACATAGCAACAAGCTTTCTACCTGCCTTTCTTTAGACAGATTATACATCACAGCTAAAGATGGAAAGCCAACAAATAGACACAGTAAAGTCTGGGGTGGGGTTTTCTTAATACTTTTCCATCTAGGAAAAGCATTTCAATTCAATTCAATTCTTTGTGTACCTGGTCTTGTGCAGGCACTTTGAGAAATCTTGTTGAGCTCTTAGGGAGATATGTTGATATGTTTTTCTTGGATTATGTGCATTAATTGTCATTAGTAGTTTTCTATTTAAGAAAGGAAAAATGGCCATTTTAATAAGATAAGATGTGGTGTATTCGAGGAAGCATCTGCCTAAATCTCTTTCCATTATGCCAAAATAACCCCTACTGGATCAAGGCATTGTGTTTTCAGAAAGACCTTATGGAAATGCACTTAAATTACCTGAGATAAATCAAGACATCCCTATGTAAGGAAAAAAAAATTATCTTACCAAGAACTCCACTGACTCACTGATGAATGCAGGATTTATTTTACATTCTTGCAAGAATGGGTGCCCAAGTGACTAAGCACACCTTTGAAACTCCAAAGGCAGCATTTTATTTTCTATCCTGAAGTACAAGTCCCTCCCCTGTTTTCCCATTAATTGGATGTTACAGAAATTATACTACATGAATTTCTACCCCTCATTACATAGCTAGGAGCTTACATTCTAGAAGGGGAAGATAACAGTGTAGGGTTAGGGACAAAGAACAAGACTTTTTTTTCAAATCTCAGGGCACCACCCTTCATTACAAGAAGTCATTCCCTGCCCTCAAGGAGCTTATATTCTTTGGGAGGAAGATAATGTCCATTATTGATTGTTCCTTGATGTCGTATAGGTTTCAGTTTTCTAATTTAAGTTTCATTTCTCCAATTTAATTTTCATAACTGGAAACCCCAAATGCCCATACATTTCTCACACTTAGCACTCATAATTCATGAACATGCATTAATTTGGGGCCAGAAATCAGAAGCATGTGGGATCAATATAATACATATATGTTTAGAAAGAGAGTAAGGTGTAACAAGGAACAGGAGAAGGGCATGAGATTCTCCTGGAAAGTATAAGCTTGGTTGGAATATGGGAAGATGGGGAACCACAGAGGCCATGAGGGCACCAGGTTTATGGGGGGGAAAGCTGGGAATGCTAAAAAGGATCAAACAAAGTGCCAAAAACTAGTTTTGTTTTAGTTCACCATTTTGTTACAAGCCCTTGTCCTATATATGTGGATTCCAGTAATGAGTGTCAGTGTTGGTCAACAGTATGTAGATCTTCAAGGAACTATTCCTTAGCACAAAGTTCTAATCTCCCATGATACCCCTGCTGAAAATCTATTTGTATAGAAAAACAGTGCTTTCCTGTGTTGTGGCTGTTTTTTGTTCTTCAGCTAGGCTACCTGACACATGCTACCTGGCTCCTGGTCAAATAGGAGTTTATAGTTTTCTTCTAGTTCTTTTCCTTTGCCAAAAAGCCCTTGCTTGGACCAAAACCCTTCCCCTTGAGATGTGATGCAATGGAAGAGGCAACAGATTTAAAAACAGAAGTCCTAAATTCATATCCTAGATATGCTGCTGTAAGCAAGTTATCTCACCATTCTGGACCTCAGTTTCCTCCTGTGTTAAAAGAGGCATATGCACTACATGACTTGTAAGGTCTCTTACAGCTCTCAAATCTATGATCCTCTGACCCCAGGCCTATAAAATCTATAATATCAAGGACAGTTTAGTCCTTTGCTTTTTAAAAAGACCAGGAACCAAGAGATTACAAACAATGGAAAACTGATATGGAAAAGTAGGTGTGTTGGAGGAGTGAAGGCTTTTTTGGTTCTAGAGATAGGTAAAGAGTAAATTCAATTCAATTAACATTTATTATATTAAGCATGATCTTTCATAAGGGTCATATAATAATATATGACATTGGAGATGTCTCTTTCTACACTCTCCTTGTGTGTACAAGCAGATACACAACAAAGAAGTATTTCTGAACATCCCAATCCCAAAATGGATGTGCTCTTTAGTGAAAAATCATTCAAGCCTTTCAATAATGGGAAGCTTATACATTGGACCTACTAGAGCTATCATTGTAACCAATTTTTCTATCTCATAATTCTTAGCTTGACCTTGGAAGTTCTTAATCACTGGAAGTGGGTACTAGTCATAAAATTAGACCCTGGGCTTTCTCAGACCTATGATGTCATCAATCTTGACTTGGTCCAGAAGTAGAACACAAGGTTTCCAGGAATGAGTTTTTTTTTTCTTTCTTTTCTCAATTTCAATTGTAGTCTTTCATCAACATAGACAACTGTTATATTTCTGTTAGAACCTCAAAGGAACAAATGCTTTACGTGATTTTAGCAGCAATTAACAAAATGCAACTATAAAAAATAAAATAGGAAAGGATAGCAGAATTTTTAGTAAACCTTAAAAAGCAAAATTCCTATTTAGACATGGCAAAAAGATGCTAACACTGATTTGAATGTGACGTTTCCCATCAGTTAATCATAAAAGTGTTATAGTCATAGCAGAATTAATGGAACAAGAAGTGTCATATAAGACAATAATATTATAGTATATCACATCTTGTTATCAGCACATGGCTTTTGCTATATATAATAAATTCCCATAGAAGTAGAATTGTCAAGTTTACCATATAGCTGAGATGTTCCTGTAGGATTACTCCTAAAAGGAGCAGGCCATGAATTCATTCTCAAGACCTTATTCTTCTTACTCTATATCCAATTAGTGGCTGATCTTGACAATAGTACCTACATCTCTGATATCAGGTTCCCTCTTACTACCCATATGATCATCATTCCTAGCTTTGAGTACCACTTGCCTAAATTAATTGGTCTCCCTGCTTCTATTCTCTCTCCTTTCCAATCCTCTGCTAGCTGCCAGAATACTATTTCTAAAACATTTACTGTATTACTTTCTGCTCAGAAATCTTCAGTGGCTTCCAGTAGTTTCTGGGATAAAATAAAAACTTCTTGGTTTGGTATCTAAGCTGTTCATAATTTGGCTCCAATCTACCATTTGGACTTTACATTTCTTCCCTTCATTTCCAGCTGCCTGACTTGCTGTGTGCCCCAAACTCAGTATTCCACCTGTTCTGGTACTTCCATGTCATTGTTCAATTTGTTTGCTATTTCAGGTTATCATCTCCTATAGGAAGCATTTCCTGATTCCCCTTATTATTTGAGCTCTTTCTCTTCTTAAATTATTTTGTGTTTACTTATTTGTTTTCTTGTTGTATCTCTCAGTTCTTGCCTGAGGTCCATGAGATGCCTAAGGGTTTTATGAATGGTTTTTAAAAAGATCTCTGAACTGATCTGGAAAAAAATTACATATTTATTCTCACTAACCTCTAACATAAATGTAGCATTTCCTTCAAATATTAATTAATTAAGGAGTCAATAGACTTCACCAGACTGTCAAAGGAGTTTGATCATTGATGGGGTGAATGAGACTGCTAAGGTATGGGACTCTGCCAAAAGGGAGTATAAAAGCTATTTTGATCCTTGGTACACAATAAGTTTTCTGTCTCATTGCAGAAATGACCTTGATGTGCAAGAAGCAGTAATGTGTGACATGGGAAAGGGATCCATCTGAGGGATGCCTCTCATTGCCCCTTCTCCATGTAGTTGCTAAATTTGATCACTCTGTCTTGGTAATAATTTTTGAGTCTCTCCATATCACTCCACTCCCACTATGACTATTCTAATTTAGGTCATCAAAGCCTCTTACCTGCCCCAGTCTCCTAACAGCCTTCCTTACTTTTAGTTTATTCTCTTTCTATTTTCATGACAATGCCAAAGTAATAGGCATAATTCATAAATGTGATCACTTCACTTCTTAGCTCAAAAAACTTTCAGCAGCTCCCCATTTTGGGAATAAAATACAAACTCCTTGAGTTTTTATTTATTTACTTTATGATATTCTACTTTCCTTTGTACATTTTAAGTTCCATTCAAACAAAGTGAATTGCAATTTCTCAATTTTGCCTTGCCCTTTCTTAGCTCTATACTTTTGCCCAGGCTGTCTCCCATATATGAAAGATCTCTGGTAACATCCTTGTCTACTGAAATTGTACCTGTGAGAAATGAGTGAGCATTTGTTTTCTACAGTTATGAAAATTAAATTTGAGAAATGAAACAAATTAGAAAACTCAAACACATAAAGGACATACAAGAATAATTAAAGGTGGAAATTTATCTTTCCCTTTTAGAATGTAAGCTCCTAGGGAGTAGGGATTGATTTTTGTAATCAGGGCTGGTGGTTTGAGATTTAAAAAGAATCTTTTGTTCTTGGCCCTTAGCCCTCCTCTGTTACTTTCCTCCCTTCTAGAATATAAACTCCTTGGGAGCATAGACTAACTATGTAATCAGGAATGGAAATTCATGTTGAGTAACTTCAGTAACATTCAATTAATGAGGAATAACAGGAGGGACTTGTGCTTCAGGATATGAAATAAAATGCTGTATTTGGAGTTTCAAAGGCACCCATTCTTGCAAGAATGTAAAATAAGTCTTTTCTGCATTCATCAGTGAGTCAGTGGAGTTTTGGGTAACATGTTTTGTTTCTTACGTACCCATCTTTGAAGGTCTACCTCAGGTACCAACACTTTCACAAAAGCTTGTCTTCTACCCCAAATCTTCCCAGCTTAGCCATCCCCATTAGTTATAAATCAATTCAAGTCAAAAAGTATTTGGTTTGTTTTTTGTTGTTTGGAAATTTTTTATTGCATCACCTTACAGAATAAAGAAGTGAGGCAAAGAAGACATACATACTTGTACAACTTGAGGATGGCATGAACCTGGAAGGAATAATATAATAAGTGAGAAAATCATGATTCTAAATAATTTTGACATGATGGGCTGAAACCAAATTAGTAAAATTTAAGAGAGAAATGAATGTAAAGTTTTACATTTGGTTTCTCTTCCTTCCTTTAAAAAATATTAATTAAGGCATTGTCCTACATGCTGGGGAAACAAAGAAAGGCAAAAACAATCTTTGCCTTTAAGTAGTTAGTGGTCTAAGGGAGAGACAACAGCAAACAAGACATATACAGGATAAATTATTGTATTAATGGGGACAAATAAAGGCTTCTTGCAGAAGGTAGACTTCTGCTAAGACTTGAAAGAAATCAGGAAAGCCAGGAAGTAGACATGGGGAGGGAGAAAATGGGAGAACAGCTAAAATGGTTGGAGTTGGGAAATGGGGTGTTGTTTTTGAGGGACAGCATAGAGGCCATTGTCACTGAAGAGCGCAGGAAAAGTAGGAAGGGCCCAATTTATGAAGGGCTTTAAAAACCAAGTAGAGGATTTTACATTTGATCATAGAGATAATAGGGAGCCACTGTGCTTTACTGAATGGGAGTTGGGGAATAGGGGGAAGTGTCATGATCAGACCTGCATTTTAGGAAGATTAATTTGATAATTGAGTGGAAAATGGATTGGAATGGGGGGAGACTCAAGACAGACAGACCCATCAGCAGGTTGTCATAATGTCAGAGTCTTAGAGAAGGGGTTTTTATGAAAGATGTTTGACTAGCCTTGGCAACATATTGGATATGGGGAGGGGGAGGGAAAATGAGCCTATGTGACTAGGAGAATGGTGATGCCATTGAAAGTAAGAGAGAAATTTGAAAATAGGGACAGTTTGAAGGGAAAGAATGAATTCATTTTGGGACATCTTGAGTTTAAGTACATTAAACAAGATGTTCTGTATTCATCTATAATTAATCTTTCCCTTGAAAGATTTCTCATGTTGTTCTATTTGGACTTCTCCTATGTGCTTATCTGTAATGATTATAATTATATGTATATTTCTCTTGTCCCTATTCCATTAGCTCCTTGGAGCTAACATGATATAGGGAAAAGAGCACTAGATTTGGAATTTGTGCCTCTGTTTGGACAAGTAACTTAACCTCTCTAGGCTTTAGATTCCTCAGAGCTAGATTAGATAATAACTAAGGGGGCAGTTAGGTGGTGCAGTGGCTAGAGCACCAGCTCTGAAGTCAGGAGGACCAGATTTCAAATCTATCCTCAGATACTTTTCTAACTGTGTGACCTTGGGCAAGTCATTTAAGCCCAATTGCCTCAGGGGGGAAAAAAGAAAAGAAAAAGAAAATAGATGATATTTAAGGTTTCTTCCATCTCTAAATCCTTATTTCACCTTTGGATATCTTCATCACTCAATTGTGCATATGTTAAGTGTCTGTTAAACTGAACTCAACCTACTGCTTATATTTGATTTGGGAAAATAGCTTCTCCTTCCCAGACTAAGGTACAAACAAATAGAAAACACTTTCAACTAATTATTTGAATCTTTCCTCCTCCTAGTTGGAATATATTATGACCCAAAGATAGCATGTGTTTTATTAGAAGGGATGATTAACTCTTGATATATTTTACTCATTAGCTTATATCATTGGTTTGTGCCTATGACAGGAAAAGACAAATGAAGAAATAATAGGATTTCTTTTAACAGGTGCCTATATATCCTCCTGGATACATCACCTCACAGAAGAAAGGCTGTTCCATTAACAATAAATAAATAAATAAACAAACAAACAAACAAACAAACAAATAAATAAATGAATGAATGAATAAATAAATAAATAAATAAATAAATAAATAAATAAATAAATAAATAAATAAATAAATAAATAAATACATTTTGCTTATAGCAGTAGCTCCAGTGTAATAATCTAAGGGCATCTGCTCTAGCCTATACAGACTAAAACAACTGTGAGTTCGCAATCTCCTATCTCTCCTAGAACAATTGACACAGCAGATTAAAAAGTTAAAATGTATTGTTGTATTTACAAAATATGGTGCCTGTCCTAAGATTCTAGTTGGGGAAGCAAGCACCATATGCATAAAAGGTTAAATAGCAAGGTAGTAAATAAGTGATTAAATTATAGTATCATATAACTTTATCCAGTGGATTCATTAGTAAATTCTCTATGTTAAACATATAATTATGATAAAAAGAATACCATATTTGGAGTCAGAAGATGTGGGTCCAAATTCCAGCTTCTCTGATTAGAAGCATGTTACTTCATCAAGGTAACGTGAGAAATAGCTTATTTGCTAAAAAAAGAAACCTACTAAATCATAAATAGGGACCCACTCTTCCCCATTTATAAGGTAAAATACAGATTTCTTAATAAATGTTCCATTTTCTTTTTAAAAAACATTTTTCTTTTTAAAAATATTTTAATAATAGCCATTTATTTTCAAAATACATGTAAAGATATGTTTAACAATGACCCTTGCAAAACTTTGTGTTTCAAATTTTTCTCCCTCCCTCTCCTTCATCCCCTTCCCCTAGATAGCAAGCAATTCAATATAGAATGCCCCATTCTACATGAAGCATTTTCTGACCTCCAGTGTCATAACTGTCAAACTACCCTGTATTTATATATTTTGCATGTGTGTGTACTTTACAAATACATTAATTTACTTTATATTTATGCTGCATATGTATAAATGTTTGTCTCCCTCAGTAGACTATTAGAGAAGACTTAGAGAAGAAATTCCTTCTTTGCACTTATATCCCTAGCACAGTTCCTGGCACATAGTAGGTATTTAATAAATACTTGTAATTTATTTCCCAATCTCTTCTTCCAGGAAATCAATGATTTTTAGGTTGTTTCTGTGAATCCTGATTTTAAGGACAATGGCTTTGGCTTGTACAGAGACCATGTATTTGCTAAACATTTTGCCTTTTCCTTCTGTGCAGCCAAATTTTCCTCCACTTTAGTATTTTTGCATTACAAATATGCTAATCACTTTCATTTCTTTGAAAGAATTCCAAATTCAATTTTTTTTTTCCTAATCTGCTAGTTGACTTTTTTATTTCTGGGTTGGGAGCTATAAATTCTGACTGTATTCATTCCTAATTTCTTTTTTTTATGAATTTCATTTCTCTTTTAAGGCATTTTGGAATTTCTTCTTGTTCTATGTTCTCTTGAGATTCCATAGGAGTCTGTGTTTACTCATGTATTGGTTCATTTTCTTTTGTCATGTAATAATTGTTAGAACTCCATATTTTCTAGCTGTGTGACCCTGGGCAAGTCACTTAACCCCAGCCTCAAAAGAAAAAAAAAAAACTCCATATTTTCTTTGGGTATTTAGAACTCATTCTAGCTTTGAGATTTAAGAGTCTCTCAATTTATCTTTCTGTGTTTTCTTCCTCTTGAAATCTTTGATATTTCAACCCTTTTCCCCTTATATTCCCTATCACTGATTTTGACCTCTTCTCTTTGGCTGGAGGGCATATCTCTAGGGCTAGATTCCAAAGGTACCTTGGTCTCCTCCCAGATTGGGGGGATTCACTGTGCATTGACCTTAGGCTCTGCCATGAGTAACCTCTAGGTGGTTGGGATTGGTCCCGGGTGGATTTTAGTCCCCTTTCCTTCAGGTTCAGCACAACCACTAGCTCTCCTTACCTTCTTTGGCTGGGTGGATTTGACACTTTCTGTGAGATAGGTGGCAGGTAGGAACAGTATTCAGGGCAGATTCTGTAGTTTTGGAGATCCCTGGCAAAATCAGGCAGATGGCAAAACACGTTTCCCCATCCTTCTTCACATGATTGAGCACACATAATCATGTCTGTTTATTGTGGAGTGGGGGAGCTGGCAGATGATACAAGCAAAATCTCTGAAGCAGGAGTGGTTTCACAATATAGGCCACTGGCACAAGCCAGCAAAACTGTGTATTTCTGCCAGAGTGTGTGGTGTGAGAAAGGCTGGTGTGAGAAAGGTGCTGAGTGATCCATTTAAAGATTAGCATTATCCTATTATTCCCTTAATTCCTAAGGATTTTTACCTTGTGGGGGTTTTCTCCTTTTTATCCAATGTATTCATTAGTAAATTCTTTATATTAAACGTATAATTATTCTTTGGGGAATCTGGGGAGTTAATGTATTTTAGGGAAAATGTCTAGTCTGTCATGCTGTTGATCCTATGACTTAGAACTACCTGGCACCTTTTTCATAGAATGTCACTTTTTTATAGTCATCCTTCATTCTGAAGAGGTGTGAGAAAGTGGTAAGGCCTGAGAAACCTTACAGCTAACTGCCCTTGGGAGTGCCACAAACAATGCTGGCCAATCTGTTGATCAGTAAACCGTAGACTCGATGATGGGAGCTACATCACCCCTACCTCTCTGCAATTGTACCTCTAAACTATAATATTAGCTTATCAACCTAAAATTTGCCCCTTAATTTGGAGACAAACTGAATGTACAAATTTTTTCACCAAACCCATGACACCAACCAGGGGGACCTTAATCTTGTTGGGGTGTCTTTCTCAATATTTTTGGCACCAAATGTAGGGCCCCCCAAATTTTATGCTCTGTTATGATAAGCTCTTTTTACTCCAATCCTATAGCTGAAGCTCCTAGGAAGCTTGCCTGGGTCTTCTGAGCTCATCACTGCAAATTTTCCATGCCAGGTATGCCTGACTTGAATCTCTTGCCATTTCTTGGGAAAGTTCCTTTTTGGCTAAGGGATTTTTGACATCTATTTTCACCCTCCCTGGGACACTAGGGAGGCAAGGAGGCTATATATCTAGGAATTCTAAGGCTTGTGACAAAACTGGGGCAGTTCATCTCTACCTTTAAACTTACTGGAGGAGAATTGAACACTGACCTCTTACATGAACCCCACTTTTCTACTTTTCCAGGGGCAAGGGATCCCCCATTTGCCCCCTTGTTCAATCCTTCTCAGGAAGCCCAAGAAACCCTTCCTGGACTATCCTTTTATCAAGATGTGAACCTTATGTTTGGCAATATTTCTTCAATTTAGTACCTTTCCCCTGGATCCTCATCTCTTAAAATGGTTTCTGAAACTTCCAGTCCCTACTCCTCCCATATAATAAGCAGGAACCCCTTTTTTTTTCTCCCTAAGGATCCTGATTCAGCCACCCTTTCAAAACTCTGCCCATTGATAGAAGTAGCAGACTCTCGGGGTGGAAGAGTCAGGGTGCATGTACTTTTTTCAAAGTCAGACTTTTCCCAGATTAAGGAAAAACTTGGCCATTATTTTGAGGACCCTAGTAGATATACTGAGGGTTTTAAAGCTATCTCCCTCCAATTTGAGCTTACCTGGGGAGATGCTAACATCATTATCTCCTCTTGCTGCATCATCGAGGAGAGAAATGTGGGATCCAGCCCAGAAATTTGGAGATGATATGCTGAGTCTTCTTTCTCCTTTGGTAAATACCCCGCCAGGGGCTATTGACGTCCCTGTCTCAGACCCTGGGTGGAATTATCAGGAAGGAAGCACAGACAGAGAAAGAATGGATCATTTTCTAATCTGCCTCATTGAAGGTATGAAAAAAAGAATTAATCAGGTTAATTATGAAAAACTTAAGTTACCCAAGGAGCATTGCCCTCTTTCAGCACTTTGTAAAGGCTCTAAAGAAATGCACTAGCTTGGATCCCACTTCTCCAAAGGGGACCCCTGTCCTCACCATGTATTTTATTAGTCTGTCCCAGACATTTGGAGGAAGCTGCAGAAGGTTAGCCCTGGATCTTCAAAATTCCTAGACAGCGGTTGGAAACAACTTTAAAAGTTTTCAATATTAGGGTACAAACTGTGGCGGAGGATGGAGATTGCAGAGTCGGAGGGATCAGAGAACAGGCTCAGATTTAGCCACTGCCATATCCAGGAACCTGGGGGTTTGTGCCTCAGATGCCATGGCCAAGGCGACTGTCCTTGGCAGAAACTCTCAGACTCATGCCCAAAGAGCACTTAGGAAGGGCACAGGAAGACAGATGGCTCAACGTGGAGTCCTGCTGCCTCTCCCCAATGTCCTGTCCTCCAATCTTCTCAAGACTGATGGTGTGATATAGCTTCGAGAGGAGACACCAGTGATTTTGAGGTCCCCTTACCTTAGGGGGCTTCTGTTCTAACAATAAGTCAGTCATTCTAAATCTTCTGGCTTTAGAGTCTGCCTCAAGGAACTCCCATACCCAATGTAGGAATAACAATATGTCTGAGTCTGAAGTTTCCTGAACTCAGGGTAGTCCCACAGACCAAACTCCTGAGAAAATAGTGAGTAGACCACTCCTCAGTTCATTGTTGACTGTCAGATAATCAGTTGGTCAGTGAGAACCAAATTCTAGAGATCACTCCTTGATCCTATTTCTGAGCCATAAAATTAGCATATCTATAACATAAGAACTTGACTAGGAAATGGGTTTAAGCCTGAAAATTCTTTTGAGTCACCTTATGGACAACAAGATTTTGTGGCCCCAACCCTTTGGGGTTCCTTTCCCCCTAAACACCAGCTGCAACCTTGCCCCATCACAATGGCTGAATCCAGGGTAATTTTGAATATGGCAAGTAAATCCATTGATTTCTTTCTCTTTGACTTTGTGAAAGCCTCCTTTTTTTGTCCTGTCCTGGTACTCTAGCTCCACCCACCTCTCCCCTCGTAAGGTGTTGGTGAAGAGGGAGTGAAACTGTGTTCCCTTTAAAATGATCACTCTGAAACTGTGTTCCCTTTTGATCTTGGAGTCTCTCAGGCCCTCCTGAAAAAGCATATCTCCCCAGATAAGTTAAGTGTCATTATTCAATTGGAAATCTTGGTCAAAAAGCACTACATTGATCTTTTGAGGATGCCAGACCAGTGATATAATATAGCTTCCAATTGGAGATCTGGGTTTTCCTGAGTTTGAGCAGGAGGAGCATTGGAGGAAGAGAGATTGCCCACAGGGGTTGAACCATAGCCCCAATGCCCTCCAGCAGGAGTCTGGGGCTTTGTCAAGCTCCCCCTCCCTCCAGTTCCAACACAACATCCACAGTCGGTAAGGTAAGAACGTTGAATTTCTTTCTCCTTCACTCTCGCTTCACAATTCTGGTCTCTCTTCCCCTTCCCCTCATAGAATGGAGATAGTAGTGGGCCTCAAGACCTGTCTAGAAACCTCTACTCTACCTTGCTGCTCCTATCCTGTTCCCTTATTGGAGTACTATTTAATGGTGAGATTGGGGACTCAATCTTCTCTTCTCAGACTTTCAGAGATATTTTTTAAGCATGAACTTTTAGTTACATGGTTAAGAGATCTTGAGAAGTTTACTTGCAGTTTTATCTTGATTTGCAATCTGGACAGGCAGAGCCACACCCACCCCAGACCTGTTGTCTATCTCTTTAAAGGAGCTGAAGTTGCTAGCCCTATCAGGAAGAATGCTTAAATTGAGTTTGGTTCCCTGGCTTGGCCATCCTGCCTTAGAGTAATGGCTGCCACAGGCCTTTTAATTGAGGAAGCCTCAAAACTAATTTTGGGACAGCCATTAGGGGTTTTAACACCCCACTTTTAATCTGCTCCTGAGATTTTCCTCTAGGCTTCAAGCTCTGAATTTTCAACTGCCCTTCAGCCTGCAGACTGGGAGGATTAACTGGGACACACAATTAGATGCCCTGCTGCTGTCTTCAGATCTCACACCTCCCCTCCTAGCTTGAGCCTCCCCTCCCCCCAGTATCTCTACGACTTTTTTGTCAGTTTGAAGTAGTTACAAGAAATTTTGAGATCTTTGCCCTTTTTTCCCCAAATGAATTTGGGTGGTAACTGCTTGAGGGGGGATGAAGGGGGTGTGAAATTGTGTTCCCTTTAAAATTATCACTCTGAAATTGTTCCCTTTTGATCTCAAGCCCTCCTGGGGAAGGCATATTCCCCCAAGATAAGTTAAAGCGCCTCACTGATCTTTTGAGGATACCAGACCCTTTGAGTTACAATTGGAGATCTGCGCCAGATACCAATAAGCATCTAGGGCTGGGAACTTTGGCTTTCTTTCAACCTGAAATCTGAAGCCTCAAGATTCCTTTTAAAGGGCAGTTTCTGAACTCATTTCTTTGCAGAAGGTCCAAAGCAGCTTGCTCTGCTTCTAGGACCCTGCCCTCTGAGAAGCCATTCTCTTCTCAGTGTCAGCCTCCATTTCCCTAATAAGATTTTGCCACTAACGAAATAAGTCTCTTAGCAAAACTGGCTTCCTATCCAACAATAAACTTCCATTTTTGCCAATTAATGTTTCGGGTTCATGAATTATTTCATTTAGAGCCTGCTTCAATTAAAAGAGAATTTCCACAACTCTGACTGCATTAACCTCATCAATGGGAAATGAAGGAAAACTTTGGTATGGTTTTGAGACCTTTCTGCCTTGTCAGTTTGGTGACCTATAATTCAAATATTATTTTTTCCTTCTGTCCTGCTCCCTTAATGGTGAAATTGGGAACCCAACTTTCTCTTCTCAGACCCCCAGATGTATTTAGACAGGTACTGTCTTGAAGAAACCTTGAGTCAAATAATTACAGCCTCATTATTTGCAGCCCAACCTGAGAAGTCTCTTTGGCTGCTGCTATAAAAATCCTTAACTTTCTAGGCTCCTGAGGCTATAAAGTTTCTTTATCTAAGGCTCACATTGTCACCCATTCTCACGTATTTAGACTGTGAAGCAGGAGATCTTGTCACTCCCTGAACCTACCTCAAAGAAACAGCTGCATATTTTCCTGAGCATGACTGGGTTTTGTAGAATCTGGATACCTAACTTTCAGATTATTGCCAATCCCCTCTATGAAAGGTGGGGCTAGGCCCTAGGGGTCTTGACTCAGTTACTGAGACCTGATCCCAAACCTGTTGCTTACTTTTCAAAGAAGCTTAACTGGCTATCATCTGGGTGGCCCTCCTGTCTTAGAGCAATGGCTGCCACAATCCTTCTAATTGAGGAAGCCTCCAAGCTCATCCTAGGCCAGCCATTGAAGGTTTTTAACCCTTCATCAGGTTCAGAGAATTTTGGAAGCCAAAGGTTATTAGTGGCTTGCTAGCCAGATATCACATTCTCCTGTTAGACACTCCTAACTTGACTCTCTGGGTGTGCCATATTCTCAACCCTGCAGCTCTGCTCCTTGACAGCACTAAGTTGGTGATGTTATTCACAATTGTGAGGATGCTTTAGATTTTGTCTACTCCAGTTGACCTGACTTGAGGGACATTTCCTCTTGATAACCCAGATGATGAATGGTTTACTATGGATCCAGTTTTCTTGAAAACCGAGAAAAGAAGTCAGGTTATTCTGTGGTGAGCCTCAATGGCACTTTGGAAGCTAAGCCATTCCCACTTGGGACCTTTGCTCAGAAAGCCCAATTCATTGCCCTCACCAGAGCTTTAGAACTGAGGAAAGAAATGAGTGAACATCTGTATATGCCTTTCATGTCTTGCATGCTCATGGGGCTACATGGAAAGACAGGGAATTTTTCACAGTCAAACATTCCCCCATTAAGTATGCAGGGGAAATTCTACAAATACTGTAAGATGTCCACCGACCTAGAGAGGTTTCTGTTATATTTTGTAAAGGGGGATTCACTTCAGGCAAAGGAAAACATGCTTGCAGATTCAGCTGTCCATGCTGCTGCCTATTTGCCCTTGACCATGGCACCTTTAATTCCCCAGCTCCTCAATTCCTACACTCTCTCATGTAACTTCCAGGAATAGAACTTTGCTAAAGAAAGGGGGTACACCCTTTCTCATTCTGGATGGTTTTAAATACCCAATTTCTAATCTCGGAGATCAAGCAGTAGAAATTTCTTTTTGGCCTATACCAAGGTACTCAGGAAAAAATGCTCTCCAATGCCTTGGAAAATCTACTTTCACTGGTCAAACAATTAGACAGGTATGCCTCATCCCAGCTTTCTTTTTTATTGTTGGTGTTAATCCTCCATTTTCTTCAAGATAATTGTTTTCTCTTCTACTAGTGAGCTTTTTTTCTTCCAAACTCCAGGCCATGAATTTCCCAACCTGAACACCGTGGGTCCCTTAATCCTAAATCTCAACACCCCCTGAATGCTGCTACTACCACAATTAAGTCTCCCCTTCTCAGTCTCCACTCAGAGGCAGGGCCAGCTCTACATCCTTTGTCAGCTTGATGTAGCTCCTGAAGATGATGACTTCTGTCCCTTTGTCCCAAATGAATTTGGGTTTGGATTGCTTTGGGGGGGGGGGAATTAAGAGGTGTGAGAAAGTGGCATTGGCAAGTCCTGAAAAGCCCTAAGGCTAGCCAGGCTTGGGAGTGCCACAAACAGTGCTGGCCAATCAGTTGGTTAGTAAGCTGTAGAACTCAGTAAGAACTACCTTACTCCTACCTTTCTATTATACCTCTAAATCATAATATTAGTTTATCAACCTAATCTTGGTTTCTCTTTCCTATAAAGTTATCTTGATTCTGAATCTGCTAAAAACTCCTTTGAACTTTGGCTCACTTCATCTGACATCACAATTATCTCCCTGATTCTTTTTTTTTGCTCAAAACTCCTTTGGAACTTTAGCTTGCCATGAGGCAGCATAATAAATCTTTGCCCATGACACCAACTGGGAGACCCTAATCTTGTTGGGATGTCTTTCTCCTCAACAATTTCTTATTCTTCTTTTCTTTATGAATATAGCTTTTAAAAATCTAAGTTGGTAGTGAATCCATACCTGAATCTTAAAAAACTCTCTTCCTCACCAGAATTTGCAATTCTGTCATTAGTATTATATTAGTGTAATATTCTCAGACCAATTTTCACTAAAATTTTAATTTTAGGTCATGGGATCCTACTTATCTTTAGTATGACAAGAAAAGAAGAGCTAACTTCATAATGTTTTGAAATTTGCTGTTCAAAAATCTAAGATGTGTTGGACTGTTTTCTTTTTTCTTTGTCACAAACTATAAGATAGAATAGTTTTCCAAATTTCCATCAACTTCACTTTAGCCACCAGATCCTCCATTTGGGTCAGAATCTGATCAATCAATAAGTAATTATTGAATGCTTACTTGTGTATAAAACATTAAAATAGATGTTGAAGATACTAAGACAAAAATGAAAAAAATTTCTGTCTGCAAGGAACTTATTCAGAACACCAGTCCCTCTCATAGTTTCTTCTACATAATGAAGATAATAAAGAACATTCAGTCCAACTCTTTTGTACTATTGAAGATATTGCGGTACAAGGAAGAGAAGCACTGGACTTTTAGCATTACATAGAATGGGTGGAACTTATTTGGCCTTCTTGGTTCCTATAAATTGTTCAGTAGAAAAGTTTCTCCTGGCTTTCAGATTGTGTGGAGTAAGGTATGGTGAAGAACAGATTAAGCACATATTGGTCAGAGACCGCTAGCTAATGTAAACCAGACCTATAGGCCCCAGTCATGTAAAGGCCTAGGCTGCCTTTGCCCAAATAGGGATTAATCTATACATGGCCGAAAAAGCTATAAATCACAAAGCCAGCTGCATTCCACTGACCAAATATGACCAATCACAACCTATGGAGGGTGGGATTTTGGAGATTGTCTGAAATGTATAAAAGTCGTGAGCATCTTCAAGGGAGTGGCTCTCTCCTGCTGTGAATCTGGCTCACAGACCAGGATGGGGTCCTCTTCTTGAGATTCTAATAAATAATTCTGCTTTTCTATGAGTGATCTCTGAGTAGTCATTTTTGGATAGGACTTTCTATCCCTCACAGGATAGAAATGTAGTCCTCTACTCTCAGGCAAATACTATCTACAGAAACAGGAGAGTTTGGAGGAGAAGTATTATAGTGTATTATTTTACTCACTTCATCCTATATGAGTTCATACAAGTCTAGCCAGATTTCTCCGAAATTATCACTTTATTTTTTATAGTACAATAGCATTCCATTTTACTCATATGCCATAATTTTCCAGCCATTCCCCAAATAAAGGGCAGACCCATAGTTTCTATTTCTTTCCCATCATAAAAACAAATAAAATTGACAATTTTTTTTAAACCTATAGAACCTTTTCCTCTTCTATTTCTTTGGAAGTATAAGCTTAGTAGTGATATTACTGGATCAAAGGTTTTATATATATATATATATAGCCAAACAATTTGCATGGAATACTTCCACATGATTTTCCAGAATGGCTGTCCCCTCCAACATTTGCCATTTTCCATTTTTATCAGTTTTGCAGATTTGATAGAAACTTCGGAAGTGCTTTAATTTTTATTTCTCTAATTAGTGAATTTGAAAATTTTTCATGTAACTATAAGTAATTTGGATTTCTTCACTTAGGAATTACCTAAACAAATCCTTTGACTATATATCAATTAGGAAATGGTCCTTAATTCTTATAAATTTGAATTGTCCTTATATATCTTGAAAATGAGACCTTTAGCAGAATAATTTACTGTATAGATTTCACCAGTTAATATTTTCCTTTCTAATCTTATTTGATTGGATCTATGCGTATAAAACTTCTCAAGTTGTAAGCGATTATACTTGTTCGTTTTATCTTCTATGAACTTTGCTATTTTTTGTTTGTTACAAACTCTTCTCCTATCCATAGACTTGAAAAACAATCTCTTCCTTGTTTTGTTGATATTGTAGCGGGCGTAGCCCCTTTAAGATTCCTTGTCTGATCTACCTTTGGGATAAGATATTCCTAAGGGAAAAGATCTGCATCTGATACAGTTTGGGCTGTATCCAGCCCCCAGTTGGTTTGGGTTTTCAGCCCCTTTGATACAAGATCTGGTCAGAACTAGTTTGGGCTGTACCCAGGCCCCCCCACTGGATCTGAGCTGGCTTGGATAAAGCCGGCCAAAAATCTGGCCTTCAAGGAATTAACCTGAGCTCCGCCCATTATTTCTTCAAGCAGATAAAAAGAGCAAAGCTAGAATCATCTTGGGTTCAGAGATTTGAAAGATGCCAGCTAAGATGCTTGCATCAGAGATTCTCTGTCCCCGCTGCTTTCGGTGTATATCTTCGTCTATCTAATGCCTTTTACTAACCAGACCTTAATCTTGCTTCCAAACTTGGCAATAAACATCTTTTACCCATCTAGGTTTTCGGCCTGTAAATTCATTTACAGGGGACTCTCGCCTCCACTAGACTTAACTTTGTATCCTTGCGCCGAATCCTAAGGGGGTTGCAAGGGAGCTCCATGTGACTTCCTGTACCCCGAATCCTGCCACTAGACCTCACTTAATTAGGTATTTACCTCATGATTTGGTTCAAGTTACCTCATCATTTTGAGGTTCCCTATTACCTCATCAATATGAGCATTTATATCTAGATCAAGTATTTATTTGAATGTTATCTTAGTACATAGTATGAGGTACTTTGTAAATCTAATTTCAGCTAGCGTGCTGTCCAATTTTCCAGGTAGTTTTTGTCAAATACTTAGTTTTAAACCCAGTTGTCTCTAGTTGGATATATTTCACTAGTTTATTAATTAATCTCTTAGTGATTGTCGAATCATTTCAGTCATCCTTGACTCTTCATGATCCCAATTGGGGTTTTCTTGACAAAGATACTGGAGTGGTTTGTCATTTCCTTCTCCAGTTTATTTTACAAATTAGGAAACTGAAGCAAACTAGGTTAAGTGACTCCCCAGGGCCATAAAGCTATTAAATTTCTGAGGTCACACTTGAACTCAGGACTTCCTGACTGGTACTCCATGTGCCACTTTAACTATCCTCTCTTTGTTTTGATGATTATTGCTTTGGTGTAAAATTTGAGATCTGGTATTGCTAGGTCCCTTCCTTTCCTTTTTTTTTTTTTTTTTTCATATTTTCTCTTTAATATTCCTAAATGTTTATTTCTACAGATGAATTTTGTTACTAATTTTTTTTTTAGTTCTGCAGAGTAATATTTTGGTAGTTAAACTATAGCACTGGATTAGTAAATTAATGGATTTATTTAACTACTTAATGAATTAATTATTTAAGTGACTAATTTAAGTAGTATTATATTGGTTGAGCCAACACATAAGCAATTAATATTTCTACAATTATTTAGGCATGTTTTTATTTTCATGATCAGTATTTTACCATTATATCCTTCATGTATCTTGAAAAGTAGACTTCTATGCCAGATGCCAACCATCAGAACAGAAAATCCGGAGTTTGAGTTGGAGAACAGAAAAGCTCTTTTAGTAAACAGCTCATTTTTTCCTCATGAGAAAGGGCATGACCCTTTTTGCTCAAGCAACAGCATCATCCAAGAGTGCAAATTGTAGAGACTCACAGGCTTCTTTTTATCCTATCTCCTAACCTTGTCCCTGTTCATGTCTATCTTGTCATTGATCAACCAGATTCCTCCCCTCCCCCAATATTCCTTGAGAAACTGGCTAATCCTAACAAAGTGATCCTAATCCTTCATTATCACAATTATTCATCTTGCCTCTTGTCTAATCATAAGGTGAATTCCCAGTCCTTCATTATGCATAACCCTATCCCATTTTTAGAAATATCCAATGAGAGGGAGTCTATAAGTATGTGTATATTCCTATAGAAACTTATCAGGAAAATGGAGACCTTAACACTGAGCTTTTCCTTCTGGTAGAAGCAATACTTAGGACTGAGGAAACTACACCACTGATCATCTCTCACACTTCTAAGTTGTTTGGGGTTTTTTAAAATTTGTTTTTATTTTTCCCAGTTACACATTTAAAAAGCTTTTTTTTGGGGGGGGTTACGCATTGCATTCTTGTTTGCTTTATATATAATATATATACATACATATGAATATTTCCTCATGAATCATGTTGGGAGAAAAAAATCTGAATAGAAGGGGAAAACTATGAGAAGAAAAAAAAAGAAGAAAAAGCTTTTTAAAAGGGAACATAGTATGTATTGATTTACATTCAGTCTCCCTAGAACTCTCTCTGGATGCAGATGGCATTTTTCATCCAAAGTTTATTGGGATTGCTTTGGATCACTGAATGGCTGAGAAAAAACAAACCTGTTATAATTGATCATCACACAATCTTGCTGTTACTATGAAATTGTTTGTTTTTTATAAATATATTCCCCAGTTACTTTAAATGCAATTTATCATTCTTTATCTTCCTCATAGTTTTTAATGGCCATCTACAGAAATGCTGAGGATTTCCATGGATTTCTTTTATATTCTTCAAATTTGCTCATTATTAATTATTTCAATTCTTTTTGGCTGATTCTGCAAGCTTCTCTAAGCATATCACCATATCATCTGCAAAAAATAGTCATATTGTTTCTTCTTTGTCTATGTTTATTCCCTCAATTTTTTTCCTTTGTCTTATTGCTGTAGTTCTGGGTTGGTCCTGATTCAGGACAGTCCTGGGATAGTTTAAGTTTGATATTTGAACAAAATCAGGTACCTGTGGATCATTGAATAATGAACAAAAAAGAGATTCACTTAGTTGTAGCTGAAGAATATTCATCTAGGCTGGGTAGTGAGCACCTCTGTTTGATTCAGCTGATCAAAGAAAGGTCTCTAGCCTAACCCACCCATGATATTCTCCCTGCAAAGCATCAGCATAACTCCAGAATGAGCTACTCAAGGCTACTTTGTATTCAGATAATGAGGAAGTGACAACAATAGGCTGATCCTTTAGTCCCTTGAACCAAACAACTCTCCAAAAAGGCCTGAATACCTTTTAGCCAAACTTGCTTGGGGAGAAGGGTTAGGCTATTATTCCTACCACACTTTAAAATGTCTTGGTCTTTAAGTTTTCCTGGAACACATTCCCCATTTAAATTACTTAAAAATTATTACTAGTCAACCCTGACTTTTGACATCCTAGAAACTGCATATAATACTAATAGTACTAAGGGGGAAAGTGATGGGAGTGAATCCTGAAACTAGATCTGGGGTTTTAGACCCTGAAAAGTCTGGGAAAAAGCATACTTTCCCAGAGATGCCTTTTCCAAGTTAAGCAGCATCATCCAATTGAAGATCTTGGTCAAATCACCCTCCATTGATCTTTTGGGGGTGGCCCGGATCCTTTTCAGAAAATTCCAGGCTCGGGGAAAGTCTTCAAAATGATTTTATTCAGTTGGAGATCTGGGCCTGATACTCCTATTGAGTGGCTTGAAACTCCAAGATAAGTATTCTCTTTTCAACTAGAAATCTAGACCTGGGGGCATCGACAACATTAAGAGATTCTCATTCAATTTTCAATGGAAGCATTGACCGCCAATAAAAGACAATTTTGAACTCCAAATCTTTGCAGAAGTCCGAAGTAGGATTATGCTTTGCCAAGGGACCTCTCTTCTTGGCACAGCTGCCTGCCAGGACTTTTGCCCACTCTGAAGATACCTTCTTCTCAGTGATAATCTTTGTTATTTTTCTGACAGGACCTCACCACTAAGAAGTCTGTCTTCCTAGCAAAGCTGGCTTCTCAGTGCCAATAAAAATCCCTTTTGCCATTCAGACTTTTCAGATTCATAAATTCTTCTATATTGGGCTTGCACCGACTGACCAGAGGGGATTCTCACAACTCTCTGCACTGCCACTAACCACATCAAAAGGGGAAGACTAAAATAGAAATATTACAAAATCAAAACTAGAAACAAATCAAACTGTAACAGTTTTTTGGAGGAGTGACTAAATCTGGAAGTTCTGGAAGGACTGAGTCCTTGTTGTTCAGTCATTTTTAGATATGTCTCACTCTTTGTGACCCCATTTGGGATTTTCTAGGCAAAGATACTGTTAACAGATGAGAAAACTGAGTCAAACAAGGTCACAAACTACTAACTATCTGAGGTCAAATTTGAATTCAGGAAGATTTGGATTCCAGGTCTGACATTCTCTCCCCTGCACTACCTCATTGCCTTAAACAATTAGTCTATATGGTGGTAGATAATGTCAGACCTTTACTATTAACAGTGGGGTCTTCACTGGATAAAGGTGACCGCAGGAATACCAGACATATATAGGCCAAGGAAAAGATGATGACACTTTCTGATTCTGATCACAGGCCTGGAAGAACTGTCTTCTCCTACCACTCAGTGCTCTTGATCTACTGCCAGGACTTCTTCTTCCCTGGAACACGGGTCAGATAGAATATAAATCTAAATTAACCTTTGAACAACATATATTCTTCATTCACTTGGTTATTCCTCTGGGATCCAAGAGGTCAAAGAAAGTGCTGTGCTCTAAGAGCAAAATTACAGTAGCTTAAAAGAAACATGAATGTGCAAATTTAGAGGTATCTCTACTTCAATGTTCATATGGACTATTTGTGGCCAACTATTTGTGGAGCATTCCAAACTTTTATTGATCTGATCAGCCATAGTTGACACAAAGTATCTTGATTCCAACATAGGGATATCATTTTGGTCCAAGGAGGCTCTAGTGCTCTGGGAATGGATTGTCTCATAAAGATTTTTTAATAGATAAAAAGAAAAAATATCAGTTGGTAGTTAATGATATTCTCTTATTCACTTTTTTCAAATTAAGATCACTTATAAATTCTGAGATTTTCCTCATGCCTTTGCCTCCCTTCAATGAACA
Source organism: Sminthopsis crassicaudata (assembly GCF_048593235.1). Classification (NCBI taxonomy): domain Eukaryota; kingdom Metazoa; phylum Chordata; class Mammalia; order Dasyuromorphia; family Dasyuridae; genus Sminthopsis; species Sminthopsis crassicaudata. The sequence goes on along the minus strand of NC_133618.1, from coordinate 359,741,895 downwards.
AGATCACAAAGGAAACAAATGCAGATACAGAGAATCCTGTGGCAGAATAGGAAGAGACCTTAGCATAAAGTCTTATCTCTTATTTGTGCAGGAATCCCTATATTTTGAAGAAAAGAATCATACCACCTCTCTTAAGGAAAACCATTTCACTTGGTAAGTGGGGATAATAATAGTATCTAGTTCAAAGGATTGCTGTTAAGGAGCAAAATTATGTATGTAATGTGCTTTGCAAATCTTAAAGCAGCATAAAAATATGAACTTTCCCCATTTTTCTTTCTACCCTAATATCTGACCCACTTGTTTCTATAATCTTTGGACTATAGGTTCCTACAAAGGAGAGTTTTTTTTCTTTTCTTTCCTTCCACCCTCCTCCCTTCTTCTCCTTTCCCTTCCTTCCTTCTTTCTCTCCTTCCCTCCTTCTTCCCCTGCCATTCTCCTTTCCTCTCTCCCTCCCTCCTTCCTTCCATCCTTTTCTTTCTTTCTTCTTTCCTTTTCTTTTTCTTTCTTTCTCTTCCCTAAGATGCCATCATGGGTTTCAAATTGATGATATTGACTGACTGAACCTAGGCAAATTATTTATTTTTATGCTGAATGTTTTTGCATATCCAAAATGGGAATTATTATAATGATCACTTCCCAAGAAAATATAAAGCTCAATTAATTATTCGTTTTCAGCTACTTTGAGAGGAAGTAGGGCAAAAGATGCTCCTGGAGAGCAGGGTGTCATTAAGTCACCTTTATAAAATGATTATAGCTCTTACAATCCTATAATAAAGCTTAAGAACAGACATTATGCAAAGGTCCAAACAACACTAAGCACCATAATAATTGTCCTCTGTATCTATTTATAAAACACAAGAGGCTTGGCTTTTTTAAAAGATCAGGCAACCATGTAGAGAAGCACAAAAAATCTGAGTCCAGAAAAAATATTTAATACCAGTAGAGCCTCTATCATAAAAAACAGAATTTGAATCTGGCATTCAAAAAATATCCTAAAACAAACCTACAAAAACTGATATTGCATACCAGAGGGGGAAACAACCCATGACTTTCTATGCATCTCCCAACCAAACATGCCCTTTCACTCACTTTCCAGCTGGCTAGGAAGCAAAATGTCAGGGTCAGGACAGACTCAGTCAGTGTACCTTGTAGATCCATTGATAGACTTGGCTTAAAGCTCTAATGAGATCTATGAGGCATTTCATTTCCTAGTTTCATCTCTTTCCTGAAGGGTTCCATCTTGCAAAGCTCAAGTTGTATTCCTGAAACCTATTATAGTAAAATGCCACCTTTACTATGAGAAGATGACAGCTCATAACAAATTTTAAAGGTGAAGTAACTCAATTATTACGCACTCAATTATTGTGTCTTTAGATGATTTAGCAAGAAGGAATGAATTTAAATCAAGAGTTTAGCTGAATTAAAGAATTCATTTTTGTTTGTGTTTCTTTTTTTTATTAATTGAACTAACAACAAAATAAGGAAAAACAAAATAGAAAAAAGAAAAGGAAAAAAAAACAAAACAAAACATTGTCATGTGTCTAGCAGAACATCAGAGAGAATTCAAAATATGTAACAATTTCCATTTCAAGAAAAAATATAAGGGAGGATTCTGGGAAGATGGTGGAGTAGGTCAATAAATTTCAAATTCTGCATATTTCCCTCACAAACAGAACAAATTTACACCCCAGAGAAAACAAAGACTGGTGAAAAATCAAGAAGACTTGGAGCAGACAGGGGTCCTCCAAGGACAATTCTAGAAGATCCAAAGAAAGACCTAGGACCAGATATTAACTACTATGAAGCAAATATCTCCAGTCTAGCTCTGCAGAAATACCAAGTGGGGAGCCTTGGGATTAGCCCTTCCTGCTGAAGCCTCAGCAGGAACCACAAAAAAATTTTACCTCCTGCAGCTTGAGAAGTTGGAGGTTTGAGTCCAAGAAGACAAGAGTGAACCTTGGCTGATTAGGAACACCAGGTCCAGCTATAGTACAGAGACATGGTCCTGGAACCAGCACCCAAGATGAATATAGAAACAGTGGGGCAGGGAAATTGATGGCTGCCAAAACTTTAGGAGGATGGAAATTTTGGCTGGGATTTCCAGGTCAAAGAGGAGAGCTGAAGTGAAGCTAGTGCACCACTCCAAGATTAGAGGTACTTATACTAATATTTCCCCATTAAAAAAATGAAGTAGCAAAGAAGAAATAACCCAATCCTTAGAAACTTATGTGGAAAGGGAAGACTGGGGTTTATCTTCAGAGAAGGACACTATAATAAAAAGAGCTTCTTCCATCCCAAAGGATAACATTAAATAGCTCCCTGCCCAGAGAGAATTTATAGAACTCAAAAAAGAACTTAAAAATCAAATGAAAGACACTGAGGAAATACTAATGAAATAAAATAAAATTGAATAGAATTAAGAATGAAGACCCGACTTATGCCCTAGTTAAAACTTGAAACTTTGCAATTAAAAGTTGTGTTACCTTATTTTAGGCAAATATGCTTTTCCCTTCCCCCCTTTTGCCACATTATCATTAAATTCCTAATATGGTTAAAGAGTATATCATTGCTATTATCATTAGTTTACTTATTAGTCTCTCTATGTAGATTTTTAGTTATTCTATGGGCAGATTTTTAGTCTCTAGATAGATTTCCACTTATAGTGTGAGCCTGGACTCCCCAGTCAATGGGAGAAAAGGTCAAAAGGAATTCCACATTAGGGCTATATAACCCATTCTCTTCTACTTTGCACTCTTCTAGTGATGATACCTTGTCTTTTGGGATTTGCCCTTTCTTGAGAAATTGTAATAAATCCTTTTTGCTTTTTTACCTTGAGATCTCTGATTTCAATTTGGGTAGGGGTCATAGCTGTCCAACTCAAAATAAAAACTATCCAAGAAAAACAAGAAGATTATGGGAAAAAAAGTTAACCAACTAGAAAAGGAGATACAGAGTCTTAAAGATGAAAATAATTCTTTGAAAATTAGAATTGGAAAAGGGGAAACCAGTGAAGTTGTAAGAGACCAAGAAATAACAAGACAAAATATAAAGAATGAAAAAGCTGCACATAATGCAAAGCATCTTATAAGAAAAACAACAAATCTGGAGAACAGATCAAGAAGAGAAAATATAAAAATAAGACTACCTGAAACCTGTGACAAAAAATAATCTTGACACATGAATATAATAAATAATCCAAGAAAATTATTCTGGAGTGAAAGAACATGAGGGAAAAATAGAAATAGAAAAAATCCACCAAACAGCACTTCAAAGAAATCCTTTACGGAAAACACATCAGAATATTATTGCCAAATTTTGAAATGCCCAGATCAAACAGAAAATGTTGCAAGAAACAAGAAAAAAGCAATTCAAATGTGCTGGAGCTACAATTGTACAGGATTTATTAGAAGCCACAATAAAAGACTGCAGGTCCTGGAATCATACATACCAGCAATAAAAAGAACTAGACCTGTGCCCAAAAATATCATATCTAGCAAAATTATCCATAATATTGAATGAAAAAAAAGTGGATATTCAATGAATGCATTTACAGAACTTTCAACCAAACCCAAACTCAATAGATAATTATCATATAAGAGCCAATATCCAAGATTAATTTCAAGGAACTTAACATGGCCAAATTATTTATGATTTTTACATAAAAAATATAAACCACATGTTTAAGATTGGCACCAGCAACTGGGAAAATCAAAAGAAAGATTTACACAAATGAGGTGCAGAGGAAGAACAGACACAGAGATATTAGAGGGGAGAAGAGAGCTTGCAGTTTTGAAAACCTACTCACATAGATAATGGAATAGGCAACACTACATATATACCATGAAGGGTATATATCACCAGCAAAAACCTATTAAAAAAAAAAAGGGGATGGGCAGTGGGGGAAAAAGGGATCCATGGCTAGACTGGGAGGAGGTTAAGTAATAGCAAGACAAGTTAAGAAACAGAATTAAAGTAGAAGAATTAGCAGGGAGAACAAAGAAAAGATATTCACTAACACTACAACAAGGGTCAGGACTTGAATTTCTTAGGGAAAAAAAGGAAGTATGGTTAATAATCATTGTTCTTAGACAAAGTCAAACTTTAAAAATTCAATGAAAAGAGAAATCTGTATTGGTAAGTCAGCCATACTAACATTGTTTTAGATGCATATAGGTACGTGTGTGTGTGTGTGTGTGTGTGTGTGTGTGTGAGAGAGAGAGAGAGAGAGAGAGAGAGAGAGAGAGTGTATGTAGAGCTGTATGAATGTCGCCTATATATGAGTGTGTATATATATGTATATATATATATGAGTGTGTATATATATATTATATATATGTGGGTCTGAATCTATATGTATATATATATGTGTGTGTGTGTGTATGTATATATCTATTAAATATATCTGTGTTCAACTATATCCTGCTTAGAGAAGGTTGGGGTGGGGACAAAAGGGGGAGCAGGAATGAAAGAGGAAAAAAGAATAAAGTTTAAAAAGTACACAGCAGAGAATAAAAGAACAACCTACAAGGAAGCAAAGATGAATACTCATGAATATAATTTCTTCTTCTATTATATATCCTTTCTTGAACTGGAAATTTTTTGTTATATATTTTAAATACTCCCTGAAGTTCTGCTGGGCATATGACAATGTTGTTTTGCTTTGTTTTGTTTTATCTTCTTTTTCTATCTTTCTTTTTTCTATTCTGTTTATTCAGAAAGCATTTTTAAAAGCATATATAATTGTAGTGTTCTTAGTTCGGTTTTCTGGAGGTCTTGGAAGTAGCCTTTGTTTCAGTTCAGTAATCACCACAAGAGTAGCCAGGTGTTAAAGTCCAAATGCTTTATTATCTCCTTCAAAATCTTGTCTCCTTGCCTAGGGCTTCACTAGCTTTCTTAGAGGCCTTCTGGAGTCTTGGTTTTAGTGGAGAAACTGAGGAGAGCCTGCCACCAAGGTGGTGTGAGATGGGATGAATGGATCTGAGTCCAAAGGCTTGTGCTTCAGCCTCCAGTCCGCTTGTCTTCTCTAGCTCTGAATCTGGCTGAGGCTTCCAGCTTATATGCTCTACACTGAGTATAAACCAGTCATTATATCACTAGAAAACCATTATTTGTTGTAAGATTAAATCAATCATATTGAATTTAGAGAACTATTAAGCACCATGCTAAACTAGATAACCATTGTCTCATCAATTCCATTGAATTAACATCTTGTAAGAATCCTTGTTTTAAGTACAAGAATTCTGGCCCATAACATATAATAAAGTTTAACAAAATTGATAAACCTTTAACCAATCTGATTTTTAAAAGCAGGCAAAAATAAAATTAACAGGATAGCGAATAAAAGGAAACCATAACAAAACCAGAAGAAATAAAAGGAAGTATCCAAATCTATATACACCACACCACACACAGATATACACCAACAAAATTTAGGACACAAAAGAGAAGAATACTTTCAAAAATACAAAATAACCAAACTAAGAGAAGATCAAATAGAGATCTTAAATAATCTGTTCTCTAAGAAAATATAACTGTCTGCAAAGGAAATTGCCAAAAGGGAAAAAAACTTCCTGGTCCTCAGTAGAATTCCTTATTCCTTTTTTTTTTTTAATTAAAATTTTTTTATTATAGCTTTTTATTGACAAAACATATGCATGGGTAATTTTTCAATATTGACCCTTGCAAAAACTTCTGTTCCAACTTTTCCCCTCTTTCCCTCTACCCCCTACCCTAGATGGCAGGTTAAATATGTTAAAGTATATGTTATAAATATAATAAATAATACAGTATATGTTAAATACAATATATGTATACATAGTTATACAGTTGTCTTGCTACACAAGAAAAATCAGATTTAGAAAGAAGGTAAAAATAACCTGGGGAGAAAAACAAAAATGCAAGCAAACAATAATAGAGTGTAAATGCTATATTGTTGTCCACACTCATTTCCCAGTGTTCTTTTGCTGCGTATAGCTGGTTCTGTTCATTACTGATCAATTGGAACTGATTTGGATCCTCTCATTGATGAAGAGAGCCACTTCCATCAGAATACATCCTCATACAGTATTGTTGAAGTGTATAATGATCTCCTGGTTCTGCTCATTTCACTCAACATCAGTTCATTTAAGTCTCTCCAAACCTCTCTGTATTCATCTGCTGGTCATTTCTTACAGAACAGTAATATTCCATATTATTCATATACCACAATTTACTCAGACATTCTTCAATTGATGAGCATCCATTCAATTTCCAGTTTCTGGCCACTACAGAAAGGGCTGCCCACAATATTTTTACACATACAGGTCCCTTTCCCTTCTTTAATATCTCTTTGGATATAAACCCAGTAGTAACACTGCTGGATCAAAGGGTATGCACAATTTGACAGCTTTTTGAGTATAGTTCTAAATTGCTCTCCAGAATGGTTGGATCTGTTCACAGCTCTACCAATAATACATCAGTGTCCCAGTTTCCCCACATCCCCTCCAACATTTGTCATTATCTTTTCCTGTCCTCTTAGCCAATCTGAGAGGTACGTAGTAGTATCTTAGAATTGTCTTAATGTGCATTTCTCTGATCAATAATACCATTTATCAATTGGAGAATGGCTTGATTTCTTATAAATTTCACAGGAGAATTCTTACAATCTTTTAAAGAAAAATTTGGGAAAGCATTAAGGGAGTTGGCTTGGGAGAGAATTAAGGGGTGAAAGTATTGAGGTCACAGTGAAGATAAAAAAAGTTAATGAGATCATAAGTTATAGAAAAAAGATGGAATGATAAAAATAGTTATGATAATAATGATGACAAAAATAATTATGATCAGATAAAAGAATTTTTTAATTTATGAACATCAAAGTAGAAACACTTGTGGGTAATGGCAATATCAAGAGTACGACCATCTCTCTATATATTTGAGGTAAGTAGAGAAGTGCATCATGAAACTGAAGAACTAAGAGTATCCAAACTAGGCTAACTGAAAGGACATAAAAATGTTTGTTGAACTCAGTCAACAAGTTCTTACTAATTTCTTGCTATGTGCCATGCATTGTGCTAAGCACTGGGAACACATATAAAAAAATGAAATAGCCTCTACTCACAAATGAATTCTTACATTTTAATGGAGAATACAAATATATAATGTATACACTCACCCACACACATGCAAAAACACACATTTATGCCAAATAGTTAAATATAAGATATTTTCAGAGGGAAGACACTAGTAGTTGTCAGGGGTCAAAAAGGGCTTTTTGTGGATGATATGGATGATTCCCTCTTTAGGAAAGAAAAGGCTTTTATGAGGTGGTGGCAAAGAGAAAATGCATTCTAGACATTATGTAGAGACAGGAGATGGTGTGTCGTGTGGGAGACCAGAGAGAAAGTCAGTTTGGCTGAATTGAACAGATGCAGGAGATAGAAGTTCTATATTATAAGGGCAGGAGTCATGGAGTGACTGTGTCATGCACTGAACTCATTTATGAAGGAAAAAGATTATCCTTGGAAATTATAGATAATGGCCACTAGCACCCAGATTGAATAATAATATAGACATTAGAGGAGGGAAGGGTTGCTGCGTAATGGTGGTAGAGAGTCTGGAAATGGGAAAATTGGAGAGCACAAAGTATTCTAATTCCCATTTCACCTCTTCCCATGATCATTGAGTTAGGGCATATGAATGAAAGTATATTCAATACTGGAATGGATGGGTAGGGATGCAGAGTCATAAGGCAGGATTCTGGTCCCACTAAGTGTCAGAAGATAAAAGGGAATAAGAACATCTTTAAAATGAAAACACATTTCTAACTATGTAGCAGGCATTTCAGAGAGCATGATGCAAGAGGTTTTGAACCACTGGATAAGGAAGTGTATAAGGATGTGGATATGCTAACCATTAAGTTCTGTAAGAAATGACCAGCAGGATGATTTCAGACAGGCCTGGAGAGACTTACATGAACTGATTGCTAGAAGTGAGTAGAACCAAAGGAACATTGTACACAGCAACAAGATTATGTGATGATCAATTCTGATGTACCAAGGTGATTCAGGCCAATTCCAATAGATTTGTGATGGAATAAGCCATCTGCATCCAGAAAGAAGATTGTGGGGATTGAATGTGGATCAAAACAGTGTTTTCGCCATTTTTGTTGTTGTTTGCTTATTTTTTCTCTCTCATTTTTTCCCTTTTTGATCTGATTTTTAAAAATTTTTTATTATAACTTTTTATTTAGAAAGCATATGCATGGATAATATTTTCAACACTGACCCTGGCAAAACCTTCTGTTCCAAATTTTCCCCTCCTTCCCCCCACTTCTTCCCCTAGATGGCAGGTAGTCCAATATATGTTAAATATGTTAAAGTGTATATTAAATCCGATATATGTATACATATTTATACAGTTATCTTGCTGCAAAAGAAAAATCAGATCTAGAAAAAAAACCTGAGAAGGAAAACAAAAATGCAAACAAACAATAACACAAAGAATGAAAATGCTATGTTGTGGTCCACACTCAGTTCCCATAGTCCTCTCTCTGGGTATAAATGGCTCTTCTTCATTACTGAATAGTTGGAACTGATTTGTTTCATCTCATTGTTGAAGAGAGCTACATTCATCAGAATTGATCATCGTACAGTCTTGTTGTTGCCGTGTATAATGATCTCCTGGTCCTGCTCATTTCACTTAGCATCTATGTAAGTCTCTCCAGGCCTCTCTGAAATCATTCTGTTGGTTATTTGTTCTGGTTTTTCTTGTGAGCATAATAAACATGGAAATATGTATGGTAGAATTGCACATGCTTAACATATATTGGATTATTTGCTGTCTGGAGGAGGGAGTAGGGGGAAGGGAGAAAAATTCGCTCACAAGATTTTACAGGGGTGAATATTAAAAACTACCTTTGTATATATTTTGAAAATAAAGAGCTATTATTAATTTTTTAAAAATTAAGTTGCTTTCAATTTAAAAACTTATTTCAAAACAAACTAGATTTGTTGGGATTTTTTTTTCCCCTCCTGGTCACTTAGCATAGATCAGTACTTTATAGAGAGCTATTAAAAATGGTTAGTTTTCAAAAACACTGGGCAGAACACTTCAAAAAGAAGAGAGCTGCTGTTATCTTCGAACACTAGCCTCCTATTCTCATACAAATACTTTAGGTTTCTAGTGTCTGTTAACTAAAGCCAGGTACCATGATCAGGATGATGTCGCCCCCAACAGGGCTAAAATAAAATGCAGCTCAAATATTACTAGACCCACTGAGAGAATACAATGTTTTATATGGTAACCATCATCTTTAATCATTTCTTTAAAAGATTATCCATAAGTTAAAAAATAGTAAGAAAACATTTAGATTATGACATCACAATAAGTTCAATCAATAATTCCATAAGAATTCCATGCCAGGATTCTGAAAACTTTATTCAACCATTAGTGGTATTCAGAAAATTTTTGGATATTATGGTGCTATGAATCCAAACATAGCCTGATTTTCAAAAAAAGAGAAAAAGGTAAAGACTTCTTGGAAAAATTCAAGAAAATATTGTGTAAACGATTGTTTATGAACTTTTAAAAAGAACCAGCATGTCATCAAAGACAGGACATGCCAGATAATATTCATGTCTTTTCTGGAGAAAGGGTATTTAGCTCTTTTAAGGATACCAATAGTTGATATCAATAGTACCCTTGTTAGTAATAGATTGGACTAAGTGATTTCTTCTAATTCTGTGATTCTTCAGAGAGATTAGGTATTTAAAGAAGCATTCTTAAGTCATGAATCCAAAGAAAGGTTTTTACCTTGGTGCTATAAATGTTTAAATTACTTCTATTTTTCCTGAGATCATAGAGTAATAGACATAGAATATTGAAAGACTTTAGAAGCCATCTAATACAAGTCCCTTATTTTACAGATGAGAAAACAGACCTGGAGAGGTTAAGTAACTTGCCCAAGATCACACAGGTACAAAGAATCAGAGGTTAGACTCCTCGTCTCTAAGTCAATGCTTTTGTCCCTGAACTACATTGCCTCAAAATCTTTAAAGTAGTAACCTGGTGATAAAGAATAACAAACTAAAAATAGGAAGGTAAAAAAATTGGAATTTCATTTTTTCTCCTCCCCCTCTTTAACTGTATTTCTTAGATTTTTCTCCCAGAGAATATAAAAGTAGGGACTAAACTGTCAAACCAATTTATCTATTATTGAATTATAATCGCTGCTAATGTTAAAACTTAGAACAAAAGGGGTTCTGTTGTTGTGAAGAATTGATTATTACCAAACAGTAGCTTGCACTACTTTGAGAAATCTTCCTTTAACAGAGATAAAAAGCACTGAAGACAAAACATAACTTACTCCCATTCAACTTTATGACATTATCGTGGTTCTTTGTATGTATGTAATTAAAGAACAGGAAAGATGGTAAAGAATTCATTTGAAGGGAGCTATCCATTAATATTACCTAGAAGACTGATGTCCCTTTATAATTCAGAATAAAAGTTCTTCAACTGGGCAAACTAAAACGTCTTTCTGAGGAAAACATTTACTATTAGAAAATCATGAGTATGAGATAAATCCTCTGCATCATCCTCAGTGAGATTTTGACTCAGTATCAACTTTTTTCAGTGCTTACAGTGAAATTTCAAATAAGAGACTAAGCAAACTCAAACCTCAACCAAATAGCAGGAAATGCTTACACCTCTCAGGGGAAAAATGCAGCCTGACAACATATTTTGACAACGTGTGCTAGGCATATATAGTCAAGACAACCAATTGGAGATGTGTGGCCTTATGGTTACTGAGGAGGGGCAACTTCATCATCATGAATATAGGGATAGGCATCCATTCTCACAGTAACATTTTTTTTCCTTCCTACATTTTCATATTCTCTCTCTCTCTCTCTCTCTCTCTCACACACACACACTCTCTCTCTCTCTCTCACACTCTCCCTCTCTCTCTCACACACTCTCTCTCTCTCTTACTCTCTCTCCCTCTCTCTCTCTCTCTCTCTCTCTCTCTCTCTCTCTCTCTCTCTCTCTCTCTCTCTCTCTCTCCCTTTCTCTCTCTCTCACACTCTCTCTCTCTCTCTTACTCTCTCTCTCTCTCTCTCTCTCTCCCTTTCTCTCTCTCTCACACACTCTCTCTCTCTCTCTCACTCTCTCTCTCTCTCACACTCTCTCTCTCTCTCTCTCTCTCTCTCTCTCTCTCTCTCTCTCTCTCTCTCTCTCTCTCTCTCTCTCTCACATATCACACACATATGTTATGGGCCAGAACTCTTGTACTTAAAACAAGGATTCTTACAAGATGCTAACTCAGTGGAATTAATAATACAATGGTTATCTAGTTTAGCATGGTGATTAATAGTTCTCTAGTTTAGTACATGTACTTAGTAGTTAATATAGTTCTACAAGATTCACACTTACGATGATGTAATTATAATAAGAGTATATAACAGCCAGCAGGGACTGAGAGACAGGGACAGTCCACCTTTGTGGTGGCTGGAGGCTAAAGCATAAGTCCTCGGACCCAGAGCCAGATTCATTCATCCCATCTCACACCACTTTGGTGGCAGATTCTCCTCCTGCATTTCTCCACTGAGATCAAGGCTGGTCTGAAAGGCTCTCCAGAAAGATGCCCAGCCCCAAGCAAGGAGACATTAAAGAATTTGGACTTCATCCCTGGCTGTTCTTGTGGTGATTACTCAGCCAAAATGAAGGCTGCTTCCAGAAAGCCAACAGGAACATCACACACACACACACACACACACACACACACACGCAGGAACTCCATGTTTCTTTGTGTTCAAAGTACTAGACACCAGCCAGGTCTCATCAAAAAGGGTAATCATTTCCTATGCAATTTTTAACTTCCTTCATACTTGAAGATGGGCAGAACTTCCAGGGGGAAAAGGAAGATTCTAGTTTTCAGAATTTACTCATTATTGTTAATATATGTGTCTATCAGTTTGTAAAGCACTTACACTATTTCACTTACTCCTCACAATAACCCTGAGAAGAAGTCAGGAAAGAGATTATTTTTATTTTACAGACAAAATAGACTGAGGTCCAGAAGAATGAAGTGATTTTCCTAAAGTTACACAACTAGTAAACGGCAGGCCTGGACTAGCTCAGAGTTTCTGATGAAAGGAAGTACAGGAGGAGATGCCTCTCCCAAATGTATCAGGAATTAGCTAGAGGAGGGTGGAGCCAAGATGGCGGAGGATAGACAGTTTTTGTCTGAGTCCTTCTTAGCTTCACTCAGATAAACATCAAATTAAGCCTCTGAACAGGTTTTGGAATGACAGAACCCACAAATATTTGGAATGAAAAAAATTTCCAGCAGAAGATATTTGATAGAACTTCAGAAAAAGTCTGTCTCAATCAGACAGGGTGAATTGCAGCCTGTAGAGGAAGCTTGGGACAATCTTCTCTTTGCCTTAACAGCAGACTTCAATCATTAAAAATGAACAAAAAAAATAAAAAGAGTTCTGACCACAGATAGCTTTTATGGAAATAGGAAAGAACAGACCCTAAATCCTGAGGACACTAAAGACAAACTGTCTCCAGATGAAGCTTCAAAGGATGATATTAATTGGTTTCCATCTCAAAAGACTCTCTTGGAAGAATTCAAAAAGGATTTTTAAAAATTAGAAGAAAAATGGGGAAAGGAAATGAAAGCTCTGAAAAAGGAAACAGACATTGTCTGAAGAAAATCACTCCTTAAAAATTAGTTTTGGTGAAATAGAAAAAGAAAACAACTTGAAAAACAGATTTGTGAATTGGAAAAAAAATTCCAATGACCAAAAAACTCATTTAAAAATTCAAATGATCAAATGCAAAAGGAGATAAAAAAAACTAACCGAATAAAATAATTCACTAAACATTAGAATTGAACAAATGGAAGTGAATGGGTCAATGAGACATCAAGAATTAATCAAACACACACACAAAAATAAATAAATAAATGAAAGAAAATGTAAAATACCTCATCAGAAAAACAACTAACCTGGAAAATACATACAAGAGAGACAATCTAAGAATTACTGGACAACCTGAAAATCATGATGAAAAAAAGAGTCTAGACAACATCTTTCAAGAAATCATCAGGGAAAACTATCCTGTTATCCTAGAACCAGAAGGTAAAATATCCATTGAAAGAATCCACTAATCGCCTCCAGAAAGAGACCACAAAATAAAAACTCCAAGAAATATTGTAGCTAAATTTCAGAATTATCATAACAAGGAGAAAATACTGAAAACAGCTAAGAAACAATTCAAATACTGAGGAGTCGCAATCAAGATTACCCAGCACTAGAAACTTCTACTTTGAAGGATAGAAGGGACTGGAATATGATATTCTGGAGGGCAAAGAAGCTTGGACTGCAGCCAAGAATCAACTATATAACAAAATTAAGCATTATCTTTCAAGGAAAAAGTTGGACATTCAATGAAATAGTAGGCTTTCATTTATTTTTGATGAAAAGAGCAGAGATGAATAGAAAATTTGATTTTCAAATAAAGACCTCAAGAGAAACATAAAAAGGCAAAAAGGGAAGAAAAAACAACTATGTTTTTAAAGATTTTATTTTTTTATTTATTTTTATTTATTAATTTCATAATTATAATTTTTGACAGTGCTTTTTTACAACATTATCCCTTGTATTCGCTTTTCCAAAATTTCCCCCCTCTCCCTTTATTCCCTCCCCTAGATGACAGGCAATCCCATATATAATAAATGTGTTACAGATTATCCTATATACAATATATGTGTGTAAGATACTATGTTTTTAAAGATTAAAATGTTTACATCCCTATATGGGAATATGTAGGTATAATTTGACTTTACTGTGATGACATAAAAAAGAAAAATAGGGATAGAAAAGGAATTATACTGGAAGAAGAAGAAAGGGGAGGTAAAAAGAGGTAAAACCCACATAAAGAGGCAAAAAAAGACCTATTACAGTTGAGGGAAAGAAAGGAGGGGGAAGAGAATTGTGTGAATCTCAATCTCCTTGGATATGGCTCAAAGAGAGAATATCAGACATATTTAGTTTGATAGAGAAACTTGTCTCATCCTATATGGGAGAGGGGAAACGAAAGAGGAAGACTAAGAGAAGGAAGACAAGTAGAAAGGGGAAAAGGATAAGAAAGGGGGAGGGGCTGTAAAAGGGAAAGGTAGATTTGAGGGAGGTAGTGGTCAGAAGCAAAACACTAGGGAGGAGGGGAAGGAGGAAAAGAAGAGAAAAGTTTAACTTGGAGAAAATAAGATGGGGGAAATACAGAGTTAGTAATTTTAGCTGTGAATGTGAATGAGGATGAACTCTTCCAAAAGCCAGAATCTTACAATACATTTACAAGAAACATATTTAAAGCAGAATGATATATATAGAATAAAGGTAAAAGGCTAGAACAGAATCTATGCTTCAACTAAGGTAAAAAACAGCAGGAGTAGCAATCCCGATTTCAGATCAAGCAAAAACAAAAATAGATCTAATGAAAAGAGATAAGGAAGGAAACTCTGTTTTGCTAAAGAGTACCATAGACAATGAAATAATATCAGTACTAAACAATATATGCACCAAGTTAGTATAGCATCCAAATTCTTAGAGGAGAAGTTAAGAGAGCTGTAAGAAGAAATAGATAGCAAAATTATACTAATGGGGGAATCTCAATCTCCCTCTTTCGGAATTAGATAAACCTAACCACAAAATAAACAAGAAAGAAATTAAGGAGGTAAATAGAATTTTAGAAAAGTAAGATATGATAGACCTTTGGAGAAAATTCAGTGGAGACAGAAAGGAATGTACTTTTTTCTTGGTAGTATATAGAACCTAAACAAAAACTGACTATGTATTAGGACATAAAAACTTCAAAATCAAATGCAGAATTGCAGAAATAATAAATGTGTCTTTTTCAGATCAGGATGTAATAAAAATTACATGTAATGTAATAAAGGGCCAGAGAAAAATAGATAAAAAATTGGAAACTAAATAATTTAATCCTGAAGAATGAGTGGGTAAAACAATAAATCATAGACACAATCCATAATTTCATCCAAGATAATGACAACAATGAGACAACATACCAAAATTCATGAGATGCAGCCAAAACAGTTTTTAGGGGAAATTTTGTATCTCTAGATGTTTACTTGAATAAAATAGAGAAAAAGAAAATATATGAATTATGCATGCAATTAAAAGAGCTAGAAAAAGAATTTTTTAAAACCCAATACAATACCAAATTTGAAATTCTGAAAATAAAAGGGGAGATTAATAAAACTGAAAGTAACAAACTAATAAAACTAAGAGTTGGTTTTATAAAAAAATTAACAAAATAGATAAATCTTTATAGTTAATTTGATTAAAAAACAAAATAAAATCAAATTGCTAGCATCAAAAATTGAAAAGGGTGAAATTTCCACTAATGAAGAGGAAATTAAAGCAATAATTAGGAGCTATTTTGCCCAACTGTAGTTAATAAATTTGATAATCTAAGTGAAATGGATGAATACTTACAAAAATACAAATTGCCCATATTACTAGGGAAAATAAATAGTCCCATTTTAGAAAAAGAAATTGAACAAACAACTTGAACAAACCAAATATTTTGTGTCCTGCTTTCTAGAGCCCCAAAGTTGGGGTGACAAGACGTACTGTGCTTTCCCCCAACTTGGGGGCTCTAGAAAGCAGGATACAATACAAATGTATTAGGAATTTATGAGCAGATCAGTTCTTTGGGTTGGGTCACATCATACATAACAAAAACAAGAGAGGATGTGGAAGAGAAGAGGAGATATACTACATCATAACAGTTTATTTTCCTTTGAAGCCTTTTTATAGTAATCTATACTTTATTTGTCCCCAGGTTTTAATTTCAAGGAGATTACACAGATCAAATGGGTGAATTTAGTATTCTGTATTATTTATCAGGAATGAATCATTGGTATGTTGCTTTTTATAATAGCATTTCAATGTTTATGTGATATAGGATAAAACTGTCAGCAGACAGTATCTAACAAAAAATATTCTCCCTTAAATTATACCATGACTTTCATTATTTTGTGTCCTCAAATCAGAAACTTTGGTCAGTGAAAAACAAATACAGCATGTGTATGTTGCTTTTTATTTGCCAACAATTTGGAATGGCCCACATTTTCAGACATCATAATAGAAAGAACCATACTAATAGAAAGGTATAAAAAGATAATGAAAGATTAAAACTACCTTATTAAAATTTCCCAGCAGTGAAAAGAATTGCCACACGGAAATCCAGAATCCCTTGTCATTGGAGATATTCAGATGCTAGATGAACCCTTGTATTAATAAAAGGGATTTCTGATATGATGTGGAAAGAGGTAGCTTTCTAGGTCTAAGACTTCATAAATCTCATTAAGATGAAAAAAATCAATAGAAAGGAATGGCTGTGGACCTCAGAATGGAGATTGAGCATCAAGAAAATTAGATTAGGCCAGGAATGGGAAATCTGAGGGTGGAGGGTGTCAATCTTTCCAATAAGCAGATTGACTTGTCAATCTCTCTTGCTCTCAAAAGAACACATTTTTGTCACACAATCTGAGATTTAGAATTAGAAAGGACTTCAGGAATCATCTACTTCAACTGTCTCTTATTCAGAAGAGAAAATATAGTAATAAGGAGGTTAACTGCTGGAACTCTGTCTTCCCAGAAATCAGCCAGAGTCAGGATCACTAAACGTCTTTATTCTTGATCTTTTACGGTCAAGGTCAGGGGATTAGATCTAGCAATCTCACACACACACACCTTCCTCTCTTAAACACCGCGAGAGACAGAGAGTGAGTGTCTCAATTTCCTCTTCCTCCTCCTACTCCTCCCACACACGTCACTTTCCCCTCTTTGTCCCACCAATCAAGTCAGCACAGAATAGCTGAGGAGGGTCAACCTTCAAACAAGTTAATAGGGAACCTTCCAATTGGCAATTAGTCTCACGTGCTTCATTATCCAAGTGCATTTGCTCAGTTCTAGCCCTTTACAGTTAACTGATCTGAAATCACACAGGAAGTACCCAAGGTAAAGTAGGAACCCAGATTCTCAGATTCTAAATCAGTGAGTGCTCTTTCTCATTTTTCTCTTTTGACTTCAAGGCCAAAGATAGACACATATAAATTTTACTGTACTTTGGTCATAAGTAAAATAAATTTCTGAAGCTGGTGTCTTGATTTAGCAAGGATCACAAGACCTTTACCCCAACCCAAAATTGCTCATTTAATATGAGTAGTAAAGATGGCCTTACCTCCAAACCTAATTTTCAAAAGGAATGCTGTTAGGGCATTGCCAGACTAGTTATTCAAATCATGAAAACTATTCTTGTGTAAATTTTTAAAATGCAGTTGCAGCTATTTTCAATTGGATATTTAACCACTAATCCAAACATCTTGGGCTTAATGACCTAAAGTGAGGAGTAAAATGAAGGATCAAGTTGTAGTAGAAATCCGTACTTTGATAACAATACTACCTAAACTAATCTATTTATTTAGCGCTATACCAATGAGACGCCCAAAAAACTATTTTAATGACCTAGAAAAAATAACAACAAAGTTTATATGGAAAAACAAAAGGTCAAGAATTTCAAAGGAATTAATAAAGAAAAATCAAATGAAGGTGGCTTAGCTGTACCAGATCTAAAATTATACTATAAAGCAGTGGTTACCAAAACTATTTGGTATTTGGCTAAGAAATAGACTAGTTGATCAATGAAATAGGTTGGGTTCAAAGGACAAAACAGTCAATAACTTTAATAATCTAGTCTTTGACAAACTCAAAGACCCCAGCTTTGGGGATAAGAACTCATTGTTTGTTAAAAATTGCTGGGGAAAATTGGAAATTAATATGGCAGAAACTAGGTACTGACCCACACTTAACACCATACACCAAGATAAGATCAAAATGGGTTCATGACCTAAGCATAAAGAATGAGATTACAAATAAATTAGAAGAACATAGGATAGTCTACCTCTCAGATCTATGGAAAAGGAAGGAATTTATGACCAAAGAGGAACTAGAGATCATTATTGATCACTACATAGAAAATTTTGATTATTTCAAATTGAAAAGCTTTTGTACAAACAAAACTAATGCAGACAAGATTAGAAGGGAAGCAATAAACTGGAAAAACATTTTTACAGTCAAAGGTTCTGATAAAGGCCTCATTTCCAAAATATATAGAATTGACTCTAATTTGTAAGAAATCAAGCCATTCTCCAATTGATAAATGGTAAAAGGATATGAATAGACAATTCTCAGACAAAGAAATTGAAACTATTTCTAGCCATATGAAAAAGATGCTCCAAGTCATTATTAATCAGAGAAATGCAAATTAAGACAATTCTGAGATCACCTGTCAGATTGGCTAGAATGACAGGGAAAGATAATGCAGAATGTTGGAGGGGATGTGGGAAAACTGGGACACTGATACATTGTTGGTGGTATTGGAAATACATCTAGCCATTCTGGGGAATGATTTGGAACTATGCTCAAAAAGTTACCAAACTGTGCATACCCTTTGATCCAGCAGTGTTACTAGTGGGCTTATATCCCAAAAAGATCTTATAGAAGGGAAAGGGACCTGTATGTGCAAGAATGTTTGTGGCATTCCTTTTGTAGTGGCCAGAAACTGGAAACAGAGTGGATGCCCATCAATTGGAGAATGGCTGAATAAATTATGGTACATGAATGTTATGGAATATTATTGTTCTGTTCTTAATGACCACCAGGATGACTACAGAGAGGCCTGGAGAGACTTACACGAACTGATGCTGAATGAAATGAGCAGGACCAGGAGATCATTATATACTTCAACAACAATACTATGTGATGATCACTTCTGATGGACATGGCCCTCTCCAACAATGAGATGAACCAAATCAGTTCCAATAGATCAGTAATGAACTGAACCAGCTACACCCAGCAAAAGAACTCTGGGAGATGACTATGAACCACTACATAGAATTCCCAATCCCTGCATTTCTGATTTCCTTCACAGGCTAATTGTACACTATTTCAAAGTCCAATTCTTTTTGTACAGCAAAATAACTGTAAGGACAGGTATACATATATTGTATTTAACTTATACTTTAAGAGAAGGGATGGAGGGAAGGAGGGGAAAAGTTGGAACAAAAGGTTTTTTTAATTATCAATGCTGAAACATTATCCATGCATATATCTGTAAATAAAAAGCTATAATAAAAAATTTTAAAAATTTAAAAATCAATAGAAACATAAAAAAAAAAAAACTTAATCTCCACTGACCAAAAAAAAAGAAAGAAATTGTACTTTAGGTAAGAGTTCTTTTTTTATATATTCTTTTTTAAATTAATTTTATAATTATAAAAAATTTTTTGACAGTATATATGCATAATTTCTTTTTATAACATTATCCCTTGTATTCATTTTTCCAAATTTTCCCCTCCCTCCCCTAGATAACAGGCAATCCCATACATATTAAATGTGTTACAGTATAACCTAGATACAATATATGTGTGTAAATCCAATTTTCTTGTTGCACAGTAAGAATTGGATTCTGAAGGTAACCTGAGTAAAAAGACAGTAGTACTAACAGTTTACATTCAATTCCCAGTGTTCCTTCTCTGGGTGTAGTTGTTTCTGTCCATCATTGATCAACTGGAAATGAGTTGGATTTTCTTTATGCTGAAGATATCCACTTCCATCAGAATATATCTTCATACAGTATTGTTGTTGAAGTGTATAGTGATCTTCTGGTTCTGCTCATTTCACACAGCATCAGTTCATGTAAGTCTCTCCAAACCTTTCTGTATTCATCCTGCTGGTCATTTCTTACAGAGCAATAATATTCCATAACATTCATATTAGGTAAGAGTTCTTAAAAGATTTTCTTTCTTTTGTATTTTAGAGAAATCATTAAATATATTTAATAAATAAAAAGAAATAGCTCCAGAGAAATTTCCAATGCTGAGTATTAATAGAAATATGTGTAAAATCAAACTTGTTATGCATGCTGAGTCTAACTGGACAATGCCATAGTTAAATATCAGAAGGTTCTGGAACCACCTCACTTGAAGATATACTATACTACTCACATCTTACATTATTATGCATCTTACATAAGGAACTCATAGTATGAATAATTTTATTCATTCCTTTACACGAATAAAGAAGTTAAGAAGAGAGCAAAGTGATTTCCTCTCAGGAAGGAGGGAGGGGGAAGGAGAAGGCAGCTGAAGCTAATTAATTGGATTTCTTTGCTTGAGTTCCAATTAGGAGATTCTTTGTGAATCATATTTGTACTTGAGGAAAGACCACCACCACCTACTTCACCACTGCTTCTCAGATCTTGAGATGCCCCAGGACTGAGAACCCAGAGTCTTTGAAATAGCAATGCTTCCAGTTTAGTATCCATGGCCACCATCCCCAAGAGCAACCACTGCAGAGATGCAGCCTGGAAACTATTCCTGCAGGCAAATGAGGACAATTTGTTCCAAAAACTGCTGAAGTAGGTACTGTGGAGCATTTAGAGCTTGTTCAGGCATCAATGACACCAAGCTCATTCACTGCACTGTCTATTACCAATCTTCTTGATTCTTGTCCTGCCACTGGACTTTGATGATTCAGAGAGAGTAAATCTGATGACTATGAGCAACTCTGCTGCATTAAGTACAGTTCACACACAAGTCATCATCAACACATCTGGGTTGTCATGATCCTCTTCGAAAATGAATAGCCACATCTTTTGAAGACTCCAAAAAAAAAGCTGTCAAATTCCTGGCACTATCAAATAGTCCAACATCAGAAACTATATTTTAGTGGAAATGACTTTAAAAGACAATTAACACCTGTTTTGCCACTGTACTCTGAGTAGTGTTTCCATCTGATTTGCAGCTGAAACCTTCCATATGTGTTGTCTCCTCAGAATGTAAATTCCTTGAGAACATGGAGTTTCTATTTGTACCTACAATGCTTTGCATATAGTAAGTATTTCATTCAAGTCTTGATAATTTTTGCTTCAGAAATTTTTGAATCCTTTCCATATTCATTGCTACCACACTAATTGGTTTATTTTTACCTTACACTATCAAAATACTTTGCTAATCTCAAAAATTATCAAAAAAATAATATCAAATAATATCAAAAATATATCAAAAATAATTTTTAAAATATCAAAAAAAATCCAAACAAAATCCAGGAATATATTGGACAGCAGCTGTGACAGCTGACCGACCTATGCTTACTATTTATATAAATGGAATACCATTTGAAGGATTGGTAGACACAGGTGCTGATCATACAGCTATTAGAGGTGCCAATTGGCCCAGTCACTGGCCAAAGATTAAGGCAGACACCTACATGTCTGGGATAGGAGGATCAATAGCAGCAGAAGTTAGTGCTACCCCTTTGAGATGGATATTTGAAGGTGAAACAAGAGTTTTTACTCCTTTTGTGGTTGAAAAAATCCCCATCAATCTGTGGGGAAGAGACATTTTACAGCAGATAGGATTACAAATAAGCACTTTGGCTTTTTAGGCAGGGCTGCTGTTGAAGGCCTACCTGCACTTTCACCGGTTCCTATTCAGTGGAAGACTGATTCACCAGTGTGGGTAGAACAGTGGCCCTTAAGAAGTGATAAAATTCAGGTCTTATTAGACATAGTGAACGAACAACTTGACCAAGGACACTTACGGCCTTCTCTAAGTCCTTGGAATTCCCCAGTATTTGTGGTGAAAAAGAAATCTGGAAAATGGAGGATGTTAACTGATCTAAGAAGAGTAAATGAACAGATGGAAACTATGGGAACTCTTCAGCCTGGACTTCCATCTCCTACTCAGTTGCCAAGAGAATGGCCTCTTTGGGTTATAGACATTAAGGATTGTTTCTATTCTATCCCTCTAGATAAGGAGGATATGAAAAGATTTGCTTTTTCAGTGCCTAGTGTTAATTTGGCTGAGCCTTAAAAAAGATATGAATGGACAGTTTTGCCACAGGGAATGAAAAACAGCCCCTACTATGTGCCAAATGTATGTTGCTGCTGCTCTTGCTCCAGTAAGAAAAGCCTTTCCAAAAGTAATATTGTTACATTATATGGATGATATTTTGGGATGTGCAACTGAGGAACAAATGTTAGAAGCATGTCTACAAAAGACCATGGAAACACTAAAGTACTACAAACTGCATATAGATACAGAAAAAAATTCAAAAACATGCTCCTTTTCAATATTTAGGATATGAAGTATACCCTAAGACACAGTACAAAAGCTTTCTTTAAGAACAGAGAAGTTGGACACCTTAAATGATTTCCAAAAATTAATAGGAGATATCCAATGGATGCGTCCAGTGTTAGGCTTAACTACCAATCAACTACAACCTCTATATGACATTTTAAGGGGAGACAGTGCTTTAAATTCACCACGCCAGCTTACAAAAGAAGCACAAGAGGCTTTGAGAGAAGTTGAACTGGCTTTATCCAATGTGGTTGAGAGAGTCACTCAAAAACCCTTGGAAATATCAGTTTTTGCTACACAAGAGGCACCCACAGCAGTCCTTCATCAAGGAGACAGAGTGATTGAGTGGGTGAACCTTCCAGCACAACCAGAACAAAGCCTTACTCCTTACCCAGTGCTTGTTGCTAGGATTTTATTAAAGGCCATTAAGAGAGTAGTACAATTATCTGGAATAAGTCCTGAAAAAACATACACATTCTATACTAATGCACAAATTAATGTATGCTGTGAGACCATCCCAGAATGGCAAATTTTAGTGGCCACAGCTCCAAATTTTGCACATGGATCTCCATTAAAGATTACTCGGCTACTACATAATTGGCAATGGATTTTTGAAGAAAAGGTTTCTAAGGTTCCTCTTAAAGGACCAACAATCTTTACAGATGCCTCCAAAGAAAATATTTGTGCTGTATACTCTCATGATTTAACCATAAAGAGAGTAGTCAGGACTCCTTTTAAGTCCATTCAGCAGAATGAATTATTTGCTATCATGCTAGCTCTTACTTATTAACCAGGAGACGTAAATATAATTACTGATTCAGCCTATTCAGTAGGTGTAGTACAAAGAGGAGGTGGGAAATGCTCCTGTTGTTCAGAAAAGTACTTAACTCCATTGTTATCTGATTCATCCTCTTCAGCTAGTTTAGTTGCATCCTCCCCCTCTGGCTCTTTCTTCTTTTCCTTTAGTTTAACAATTTTTAAAG
The DNA here is from genome assembly GCF_048593235.1 of Sminthopsis crassicaudata. Lineage (NCBI taxonomy): Eukaryota > Metazoa > Chordata > Mammalia > Dasyuromorphia > Dasyuridae > Sminthopsis > Sminthopsis crassicaudata. Next base: position 359,718,699 of record NC_133618.1, on the reverse strand, counting down.
CCACTTGGATTAAATTGTAGGTATGAAGTGTATCTTTGGAAATTAAGTTTGGTTTGTAATCATAGTGTTCTCCTACTAATTTCCACTCATCTGGGTCCAATTCTTTTTCCAGAGAAAAACAAGGACATATGACCTGCAGAGTTTTTAAAAGTTCAGTAATCTCCTCCAAAATTATAATCAATCCTTGGCTTTTCATAACCTTGATAATACTCTCTAAACATTTTCCTTGAACAGAAACAGAAAGCTGTTGTCTAAACATTTCACTGAAATTCTACTTTAGCTCTTTAACAAAGTTTACTTGTTACTCACGCTTCTGGGTCAGAGAGACTTTTCCACTGGAATCAGGATCTTGTTTGTCTCTGTTTGGGCGCCAAAATGTGAAGGTCTGTGCTAGCTCCTCTGAAGGGCTCAGAATAAGTCCTTGCCCCATGTTGAGCGCCAAAATGTAAAGGTCCTGTCGTCTCTAAGTTATAATCCTTCTCTGGGAGGAGATCTCTTTTCTGTAAAATCTTTTCCTCTGTGAGCAGGTTTCTTGGGAAGCTAGCTTCTGGAGCCTCCAGCCAGAGCGAAGATAGAATCTTGAATCCTCTTCTTCCTGAATCCTGGGTCTGAATCTCCTCCAGCTCTTGTTCATCTAGACTGCTTGTCCCAGGCCCAATGTTGTCTTCTTTTATCCTCACAGAGAATGGGCTTGTGAGAACTCAGGGGCTTGTGGGAAAAACTTCAACCAATGAACTTGCTTCTTTTAAAGGTTGTGCAAACTCCTTTTCAGAACTCCTTTTAAAGGTATAAACTCCTTTTCAGAAGTCTAGAGGTGTGAACTCTGAGCTAGAGAACTGTTTAGATAACCTGAGTTATCACCTTGTAATCCTAACAAATCTCATCCTATTTTTTTCTCATTTCCATGCCTTTCCTTATACCACTGACCATGTAAATAAAGTACTTCTCCCTCTGATCTATGAGTTACATGTTTTTGTTTTGATCAAGGATATTATGAACTTGTCATGTCTATTGAAGTAACTCCCTTTGCTTTGTTTGCATTGTTTCTATTAGGCTATCTATCATCTAGTTGCTCATGCTTGAAAGTATAGTATTATCTTTAACTCATTTAGTATTTATAGTATTTATCTTTAATTCATTTCCCCTCATATTTCATATATATTGATCAGGCTTTATCAGTTCTATCACCACAATTTCTCATAATCTTATTTCCACTTCTCCCACACTAGTAGAAGTCATAATTATTGTTCCAGACTATTATTTATAACAAGTCTACTTTCACTGACTCCACCCCTCAGTCCTGTCCTTTATATAGCTACCAAGATAATCTCTCTCATGCACAGATCTGGTCATGTAACTCCTCAAAAAATTTCAATGATTTTATACTGCCTGCCAAATAAAATTTAAACTCTTCCCTCTGACATTCAAGGCTTTCTTCAAGCTGTTAATCCAACCAACTTTCCAGCTTTATCTTATAGTATTTTCCTCCACATCCCATATACTAAAACCAAACTGGATTATAATCTGCTCCTGAAATATACCTTATGCTTTCCCATTCCTTTGCCTTTTCTTAAATTGTTCACTGTGCCTATAATATCTTCTTTTTTTGCCAGTGGAATTCTAACCCTTCCTTTAAAATCCAAAACAAATACTGCTTCATTCAGTATTTGAATCCCTCCTGTATTCAGATGGTTATGTACATATGTATACAAACTAGGAATCTTAACATAAAGGCAAATTTAACCTCATAGCTATAGGTGAGACTTGATGAGATAGAACACAAGCTGAAATAAATCTTTGGAAAGGTTCATTCAAATTTATATATATATATATATATATACACACACACACATGAGGGAATGTAGGAATTTGAGGGAACATGGTGGAAAACATTTATATAAGACCATCAGAAGCAGCAAAAGTAATATTGTCAGTGCTATACTATACTTGGAGAGAAGGAATTAGTTAAGGATTTTGAGAAATGGGATCAGTATGTTATATATTTAGATATCTTCTGAGATTTTTTTCTTTGCCAAAAGTGAAACAGATGATTTCTTATTCTTTAATGATAATTTTGTGAGTTCCCCTCCTGGGAGGTCCTTGAGCTGGATGACTATTTATTGGCATGTTTTGCCAGATCCAACTTGATTCTTCATTTGGTAGGATGGGATGGCCTCTGCGGTCTCCAGTTCTAAGATTTTACAATTTTCTTAATAGAAACGTCATTAAATTCTATAAGATTATACATATTAAAATCATTAATGAAGATAATCCAAAACTTTAAAATTATTTTATTCACAGAATCATGGAATTTGAGAGAAGAAATCTCAAGAACTTTTTAGTGCAACTCATATATGGAATCCCAACTATACTGTATCCAACTACCAGCTGTCCAACTTTTGCTTAAAAAACTCTAAAGAGGGGGAAATCTGCCACCTCTGGAAGCAAAGTCATTTAATTCCATCTAATTTGGTATGTTTGGCAAATTGAATCCTGATAAGAGGGCATTATTTTTTTTCTAAATACATATTTATCTAGATTCCTACATATATAGAAGTAATTTCTCACTGATATTTAGTGTTCCATATTATTGCCTAATTTCTATTACAAAATAGTCTAGCAAATAAAGAGAAAGGTCCAGAATAAGAGAAGCCATGCCCAGTAACTTAAATTTTTTTTCATGTTTACATAAATTCCCTTTTCACCTCTCATTTGAATCATTTACTTATCATTCCCTAATCCCACATTGATATTTCCTTTTTCTTTTTGAGACACCATTTAAAAAACTTAATTAAGGTGGAATTAAATGTCTAATTTCCATCTGCTTGTAGTTTTATCTGTAAACTTAATGAATGAGAAATTCTATCCATTAGATATCAATTCAACAAAAATCTACTAGGTGCTTACTATGTGTAAACTACTATGTTAGGCTTCGAGAAAACAAAGACAAAAGGAAAGCAGCCCTTAAGTTTATATGCTACTCTAATTTTAAAATGTTTTTCTAACTTATGCTTATATCCATGCTTCCACTTCTTTTCTGACCACTCTTTGTTTACAATTTGGCCTCAATACATAATTTACTGCTCTCTCAAAGGTCACCAGTAATATCTTTTAACAACTAAATTTTATCCAATCTAAAAAATATTTCCACTTTTTGAGACAATTGACAGTTTAAAAAATTGCCAAGCATCTTTGTACCTAAGATTTAAAACTGCAGCATAACTTTTTTTAATGCAAAAAAACTCACCCTTTATACCTTTAATTATCATAACTGAGAAATGAAGTTACTGTTACCAGTAAAGATACCTGATCTCATGGTTTCTGCACATGGTAAAGATGTGGGCAAACTAGCAGACTTATACTACTGTGTATTTCTTTTGAATAACCTTAATTTTCCAAGGATAGATTGTCTATCTAAGGTTAAGAATATACTTATTTGGAAGGGCATTCTAGTTACATGATTTTAAATTTAATTCTAACAAAAACTTTTAGTTGAAAAGAGATAATAAAACAGAACTGAATGAAACTATTTTCTTCTATGATTTTTACATTAACCTGTGGGTACAAAATTTTTCATTTATTATTTCCAAGATAAGGAAAACATTCCAATTCATTTTTATAAGCACACACATTGTTTATGAACTATTTAATGAATAAACTTGAGACTATGTTACAAATCAATTTTAAGTAAATTGATCTACACTACAAAATGGGGAAGATAATACATTTCAAACATAGGTGGGTATACAGTAAACAAGTGGGTCTAAAACTAGACCATCTGAGTCTCTGAAAAGGCAAGTTACCGGCCACTCACTAAACATATGGTGCTCTTCTCCCTTGATTATATATTAATCAGTTATTGACAAAAGAGGATAAGGAGAAAGTACTTTTGTACATACCATTGCTTTCAAACTATCTCAGTGATCTAGTACAATCAGCACTGATTCTTACTAGTTTTCTCCACATTTAAACCTTTATATATTGTGAGAATCATCCTGAATCTCAATTATCTGCCTCCAGAATCAAATACAGTTCTGAAAAATTATCAGAGATTATTTTATTATGCTTAGGAATAATATAGTCTTGCTTTTTGGTGAGATATTTCCTCTGGATTTTAATACTATTTTATATGAGTCACACTGTGGAGTAGTGAAGGGATTTTGCATAATGTAAAAATTATATATAGTCAAAGGGAAACCATTCACAGCTTTGAATTGCACTAGAAAGTGTTTAAGATGACAACAGAATTTCATTAAGATTTTGTATCATATCATTTCAGATATTTTATCCATTTTTATTGTTGAACATCAGAATATATTTTAACCAATGGTAACGGCAATATATGTTAGTTATTGGGTGTTTTTTTTTTTTTTAGAACAATGGATTAAATAGTCACCAAGTACTTACACATACTTCAGTAAGCCTGAATGTAAAACAGAATTTAATTCTTAGGGCTGTGTGATTATCAAAGGGCAGAAATCATCAATACTGTATATATCTAATTAAAGGATTTGTGTCCATTTCAAAACTTAACATAAAGAGAGCTCTTCTGAAGGAGAAAGTAGAAAACAGTACAATTTTGCTAAGAAAACAAAGAGTTGGCAGATATTCAGATAGCTAGCTGTCTTCACAACTCACATTATGTTTCTATTGTACACAAAATAAAAAGGGTGTAGATTTTAATATTAAAATTGCCAAACTCAAAAAAATAAAATAAAAATTTTTTAAATTGTCAAATTTTTCCCTTGTTAGAGTTATTTGAATACAAAAGCTACTGCAATGAGAAAAATCTTTCTTTTCAAATTCTTCCCTTCACAGTGGGCTTTTCTCCCTAAAATTAAAAACCTAACTAGTATGGACCAGGGGTAAGAATGGAAATTATCTGCTGTTGAAACCCTGCTTATGTTATTATTAAATCATTTATACTTTACTAAACGATTAGCATGCTGATAGGATCAAGAGACACCAGAATTTGTATTTTTCACTTTTTCTAAAACTTAAAATCTATAGTGTGTTTAACTGCTAATATTTCCATGTGCAGAAACAAAAATTGTGTTCCATGCTTGTCGACTCTATTGTTTTGTTCAGCAATATTTGATGTTTCCAGAAATGATGATCTTATCTTATTAGAAATTTGGGAACTTTTTCTTCCTCATTACTGAACCTAATGCTAAGAATGACCATCAAAAACACAAAGTTGAGAAGATAGATGATCACATCAAATCCTATAACAATGTAAGCTGCAGTTTTTTTTATTAAGATGCACCTGTCAATCAATTTTTATAAATTAATGTTCAAATTAGGAAAATATGAATAATTTATTAATCAGTAATTTTTCAAACCAATTTGGGTGAACATGCACATAATGATACTGGGGCTATGATGTATCTATAGAATTCTCTAGTCAGCATCTGTGTATGTTCAATGTTTATAAAAAAGGACTTTTTTTTAACTATAGTTAAAAGATCTCAGGTACTACATTTTCTACTCTACATCTGGAAGGTTTATGTAATTTTTTAAATGTAATTCCTATATTCTAAAAAAGTAAATATAAAAGGGCCCTTAATTGAGAGAATGTTGATTCTTTGGCTGGTTGAAGATAGCCAAAGAGAAATTTAAAAAATTATTTTGCACTTGTGAGTTATTGCACAAAGACTGTATCTCCCTGAGGACATGATGTGTTTTATCTTTATCTCCCCATCTCCTAATTCAGTGCCATGTACATAGCAGATGCTTAATAAATGTGTATGGAATTAAACTGAACAAGACAATTAAATGTGTATTATTGTTAAGTCATTTATATTGGGGTCAGGAGACCCCAGTACTGTGTTCATTTGTGTTTTCCCACTTTTTCATCACTTAAAATCACTTAAAATATGAGCAAAATTCTGTCTTTATCCTCATTAATCACAATTAAGATTACTATGAGTTTTAGACTTCCTGTCTTCTGTCACTCCATGCTGAAGGTGCTGAAGGAAGTACATAAAGATTTTCAGGTCCTAGGCCCATGGAGCTTCAACACACGTGTAGTAGCCTGAGACAGTTAATGCACCTCCACACATGCCCATATCTTTAGAGTTAAATATTAGATTATAATTTGCACTTTACCGATGTGGAATATGATTAAGTGATTCAAATCAGACAACATAAATGCCAGGGATAGAATAAATTGTCAATGTTTCTCAGGGGGAGAGAGGGGAAAAGGGAACGAAGGTCCAAAAAGCATGTTATATTCCCATCTCATTCTAAGTGACAAATTACAGGTCTAAAAGTTTCTTATATTTTTTTAAATTCTAACATTAATTTATTAAAAGCATTTGGAAATAGCCTTTTTTTTTCATCATAGTTTACTGCTGGTACAAATGCAGTCATTTGGCACTGTCTTTCAAAGTGCAGAGGGCAAATAAACTACAACTTGTATCAATGACTTCTGACTGAAATAAAACTACAACTTGGTCCAAGGTCGGGTTTTTTGGTTTGTTTGTGTGTTTGTTTTTGTTTTTGTTTTTAAAGATAATTATCCTTTCAGGATAATTTCCAAATCACGGAAGGGAAAATGATCTTCCTTTCCTCCCATTTCTGTTTAGACTCATTATAGAAATAACTGATATCTTTGAAAACTTTAATTGTCTCCACCACCTTCTTTTAGAGACTATCAGGGTTAAAGGATTTGCCTAGGGTCACACCACTAGTAAGTGTTTGAGGCCGATTTGAACTCAGGTCCTCCTCATTCCAGTGCTGGTGCTTTATCCACTCTATCACCTAGTTGCCCCATTTCTTCTTTTGAAAGGTGTAGAAGTTTAATTCTGTGAAACATTATTGGTCCAACGTGTTAAAAAACACATGCATTTCATCATTAATTTGTTGCACCTTAATTCCATATAACCCTGTGTCCCTTAATTTATCCACCATTCAAAATAAAATGCAAACATCACATACAAAAGATCATGTAATAAAAGACACCTGTTTCAATGTTTAAAACCAGTTTGAATTTTTTTGGAGAAAACTAAAAAGATTTCCACCGACAATGTCTCTTGTTCCACATGTAGCAGGGGTCTGAACAGGGGAAATTCTGATCAACTGAGCCCTTCCAGTAAAGTTGGACCTGCTCTCTGGTCTCTTGCTGAAGGATGTGCACTTTGCTGAGATAACACAGACATTCCTGATTGGTCCCTGTGGGGGGGGATGGTGTATCAAATATAACTGAAATCTGTGAATCAGAAGGGGCTACCCACTCTGTGGTCTCTAAGAAAAGCAAAGGAAAATGGTTCCGCCCACCTCTTTAGGGCCCTTCTTTTTTGGACCTCTTTGAGCACTTTTTCTCCCTTGGACTTCCAGCAAGGCTAGAGAAGGGGATCGTTTTTCTTGTTTTCTCAAGGAAAAGGGGGGGAAGGAGAGAGAGCAAGTCGTGAGAGGAAGAGATTTGATGCTGAAAATAAACCTGAATTAAAAAAAAAAAAAAAGAAAGCATATGATAATTGTGATCAGCTTAGGCTTGCCATGGTAGCCTGAGACAGGACCTGGCGTCTCTCGATGCTTTCTGCCTGTTTCCTTTCCTGAGCACAGACCAGCAACCAGCAATCCTGTGAAGAAGATTCTTCTAGTCTTAGTGGTAACCTCATGGGTCGAGAGCTCCAGAGTTCCAGATTCAAGCATCAGCTGACTAGAGAGAGAATAGCTTCCCAAAGAAAAAAGGCCACCACTTAAGAGTTAACCTGTGGTTGAAGGACTAAACAAGTCAATGCACTGGCTGACCAGGAAGTCTGGACCTTTTGAATTGTTCAAACAGTTCAGGTCTAAGGTGAAAGTGAAATATATGTCCAGCCATTCAACAAAGGGCTTTTAGGGGGAGTGTAATTCTTTGTTTGAGATGCTGTATATTTTCTGTACTTCTTGCTATATTCTTGTCTTTTATATGTTAAGCATTTGCTGAGGCAGAGGAAATAAACTCTCGTCTATATAACACACACACACACACACACATACACACACACACACACACACATACTCACACACACACACACATACACACACACACACACACACACACACACACACACACACACACAGACTGCTTTTCTTAAAGGGAAAATGTTGTCCCATTTTGAAGAAATTTTAGATGAAAGATATTACTAAATTTGTTTTAGAGTTCTATCCTGGGCCAGAGGGCAGATGCAGAGAGAGAGAAAAACTTTTCTTTGGGGTTATCCCCTCCCATTATGAATCTGTCTAGAGGAGCCTAGAGGCCCCCCTCACCTACGAGGGGGGCCTCCTGAACATCAAGATATACCTCATAAACTTGTTCTAATTAGCTCCAAATGCTTAATCCCTTTGCAGAGTTACATTTTGCTTTGGAATTTTTCTGTGATTTCTTTTTGGAATGTCTCTTTTAGTAAGTTAGAGTAAGTTTATATATAGTTTAAGTTTATTTATAGGTTTAGGTTGGAGTAAGTTTACACCTCTTTGGAATGCCCTGCATTTTTGCTGGGATGCTTGTAAGAAATTTTAGGTGCCTTATGCATTTGCAAAATATGATTGGGGAAATTTTTATCAGGATCTTTATTTGGATTGTCCTAGTTTTTAGATGAATCCCATTGCAGAGATTTATTAGTTATCTTCTATGGGGTTCCATGAGAGTAACTTTTACCCAGAGTAGTTTGGTTTCTCACTTCAGTATTTAGTCAATCCCAAGCTTCTAATCCCTATTGGAAGAACTGTACATGCTCTGGGAAATAATTTAGGACTAGATTTTTCCCTAGTAAGGAGGAAGCTTGTTTTTATTTTTCCTTTTCCTTTTTGATTTTGCTATGGCTAACTATTGTTTTAATTTTGCTCATTCCCAATTATTTGGGGTCCAAATAAATCCTTTAAGCAATAAGATAGATGGTAACCTATGGCAGCTTTTAAAAATGTGGTTTGTATAACTGTATATTTGGGAATGAGTATAATCTCCAGGCTTGCTAGCTATAGTAGGTCTAGGTTCTCACAAAAACTTTTAATTTGGGCTGAATAGACATTGATGGGAATTTTTATATGGCACTTAGGAAGGATTTAATAATCATGCTATATGAAATCTGCTGAGAATTTTTAGGAGAAGGAATTAAAAAGACAATGTCTGAGCCTCTCAGGTTCCTCAGAGAGTAATCCAGAATTAGGAATATGAAAAAGTAGGCTGAAAGAACCCTAGATTGATTTATTAGGGCAGCAAATATTTAATTAGTGGAAGAGAAGTTGAACTGAGAATCTCAACGCTACCAGATAAAATTATAGTATATGAATCTGTCAGAAAAAGAGTACCATTATATCTTCAACATAAAGAAGATCCAACTCACTTCCAGTTGATCAATGATGCACAGAAACTACTACACCCAGAGAAGGAACACTGGGAAGTGAATGTAAATTGTTAGCACTACTGTCTATCTACCCAGGTTACTTACACCTTCGGAATCTAATACTTAATGTGCAACAAGAAAATGGGATTTACACACATATATTGTATCTAGGTTATATTGTAACACATGTAAAATGTATGGGATTACCTGCCATCGGGGGGGAGGGAGTGGAGGGAGGGAGGGGATAATTTGGAAAAATGAATACAAGGGATAATGTTATAAAAAAAATTACTCATGCATATATACTGTCAAAAAAACTTATAAATAAAAAAATTTTAAAATTTAAAAAAGAAAAAAAAAAGAAAAAGAGTACCACTGATGGAGCTAGACATATGCTCTGATTTCTTGTTGAGGGATACATGCTTTACTGGAATGATACCATGATTCTCGATTAATCCCTATAGCTTGAAAAGTTGTGCCAAAGATGATTGGCTAATAAAAGGAAAGAGTCCGCATTTGTGGTCTATAAGAAAAGTGAGGCAAAATGGTTGTCCCAATTCTTTTGGGTCTATTACACTCATTATACTACCACTCCAAGGTAAAGGCCCTTGGTGGGATGGATGGACAAATATTTAATATTCACCTCTCTACAATATTTTAATAATTCACAAAGTCCATGAATGGCTTTCTTTAGTCCTTGAATGATCTTTGTGTTGGCCTTCTCCTTGGAGAAATCCTTCTCACTTTGGCTAATGCCTGAAATTGGAATTCTCAACTCCCTGAGCTCCTCTCAAGATTGCTGGTTGCTGACTTACTCTAAAGAGAATGAAATGGTCTAAAGAGGGCAATAGGGACCTCAGGTCCTTGCTCAGGCAACATAAAAACATAAACAATATAAATAGTAATAAACAATATAAATAATAATAAAAACATAAACAAGCATAAGCCAATTGGCACTATTACATGCCTCTCAAGAAAGCCACCAATGCCACTGGGTGAGGGAAGAGAAATATTTTTTTTCTCCTTCTCAGAGAGAGGAAACTAGAAAAATCAAAGAGGTGAGTAGAACCATTTTCCTTTGCTCTCCTTATAGACCATAGAGTGGACAGATCCTCTAGTCTTGAAGCTGCTGGTTATCATTGATGCAATCCTTATAGTGATAGGGACCAAACAAGAATTTCTCAGTCGTCTCAGCAAAGCACACATTCCTCAGGCAAGACAAATTGCATGTCCATCTCCATTGAAGATGCCCCTTTCCCTTAAATGGTCATGCTCAATAACTTCATCAAATAGATGGGGAGCACTCAATTGATCAGGGTTTTCTCTGAACAACCTCCAACTACATATAAATTGGATACATGATTTATAACAAATGCAAGACCAAGGCATATCCTTGAGTATTACAGCTTATCCATGTTGTAAAGAGAGAAAACACCCAAAATCTGAGTCTAACAATAAAAATAGCTATGTAAAAGATAATGGGCTGATGTGGAACAATCCTGGGAAATATGCTCCTGTCATAAAATATCCTGGACAATTTAAGGCATCCCATAGGATAATGAATCCACATAGCTACCATAGCTGTAATAAATCATGTGGGGTTTCCTCAAAATAGATCAGAATGTTCAATCTAATTCTAGAAAATCAATAGGATTTGGAAACATAGTATATTACATTAGGGAATTAGAGGGGTTAAGTTAGAACCTAACTGTAACAGTTTAATCTGTAGAGAAGTAGGATGACTGCGTTAAACGTATTTCTTCAACAAAGATCCACAAATAGTATAAGGATATGCCTCTGGAGCTTTGAAGGAAGAAAAGATCCTATAAGGAGAATCCGAGTTTTGCTTGTTTAAGTAGATACATGAGAAATGAAAGCACCCTGACTATACAAGGAAGTTGATGTGATTTTGAGAGCTACCAGGTAGAGCCCTTTCCCTTCAAAATATCACTCCCATTATTTCCTACTCTGAGAGATTCATTCCTTCAGGTTTAGAAGGCTCTTTAGTCTTCATGTATCAATAAGTAAAATTCAAATAATACCCTTTTTTTCAGGTTAACATTTCATAGAGAATACTGAGAGCTTGCTAAGAAAAAAGTCTCCCATGAAGGCAATACTTGCTACACAAAAAGGTAGGGAAGAAGATAGAATTTGATTACAATTAAGAGGAGGAGGTGTGAGCAGACAAACTTTGTCTCTTTAACAAATGTGCTCATGGAGAGCCCAATCATAGTTTACACTATTCTACATGTCCCCTAAAGTCACTTAGTGACTATGTGTGCCTCTGTAACTTTCAATGTGCTATTTTTCCTGCATACTACAAAATCCATACAAATTTAATCATTTTGATTTAATTGTGGCTGGAAATCACTATGCAATAGTAAGAATTGTGTCAATAACTTTTTATCCTTCAATGCTTAAGGGGTCTATGATTTTATCAGTGTGAGTCTTTTCTTCACCAATTCCTCCCATGCCTTAACACCAAATGGTCTCTATGAGCTATTGTAGTCTCCCAAAATTCATTACCTGGTAGGCAGAATTATGATAAAGAGTAACCCTGATACTTTGCTAGACTGGTCTTTAGACCATCACATATAATCTGTCATCAATCCATATTCCAAGTTGTCCCTCCACTCTAGGACCTAGACCAGAGTTTGTACTCCAAAAACATTACTTCCACATCACAATGGGGCATCAGAGTGAAGTTTTTGTGAAGGAATTATTAAACCAAGCAAATGATGATCTGTTTCCAATGTTAAAAGAATTTAGGATTTGATAATTTTCCAGCTTTCTAGCTGACCAAATGAATACATGCTCAAGAAGACTTTCTTACTAATAACTATGTACAAAATAGTTTTACCTCTGGTTTTTCCTGATTTTGATCCATATTAAGTAAAGATGGTATTTTAGATGTGTCAGTTTTCTTTGGTTCCCTCTTCAGCATCTTTATCTGTTTAACTTTTATAAAGAGACAGAATCATTACTATTTATAATTCCTAGCCTGAATTTTTTTTTTCCTTTTCATGGGTTTTGCTAATAAATTCTAATGCATGAAAATGTCTTTTACTTTCAGTTTCTTGGCTTACTATCAAGATATTAAAATCTAGTTTGTTATTCCTGATAGTAAATATGCAAAGATAAATTATTCTTCTAGAAAACTAATATGCTGCTAAATATAACATACAAGATATTCCTTTTTAAGTTCTGAGCTAAATTTTTAAATAAGTAATTCAGGAATGTGTTTCCTTGTGTACTAAGCATAACATTATTGCTATTACAGTAATTTATCACCAGATGTCACTGTTCTTTAACTTAATAAAATAAATGCTATATGAAAGGCAGCATACTTCATTATGAAATTCAATGCTTATTAAAAAGCTTGTCATTAATTCTCAGAACACTTCTAAAAGTATTAAGTAAATACTGTATTTATTTCTACACTGTGTGAGGGAAACTGATTAGGGTTATTTGTTCCAAGCCATATGATAAATAAAAATCTAGAACCAATGTTCTAATAATCCAGGAATATTACCTTGCCATATTTAGCAGTAAAAGCAATGATCTACAATTCTGATGGATGTGGCCCTCTTCAATAATTTGATGAATCAAATCAGTTCCAATAGAGCAGTAATGAATTGAGCCAGTTACACCCAGGGAAAGAACTCTGGGAGATGACTATGAACCACTACATAGAATTTCTAATCCCTCTCTTTTTGTCTACCTGCATTTTTGATTTCCTTCACAGGTTAATTGTACACAATTTCAAAGTCCGATTCTTTTTGTACAGCAAAATAACTGTATGGACATGTATACATACATTGTATTTAACTTATACTTTAACATATTTTATACGTATTGGTCTACCTGCCATCTGGGGCATGTAGGGGGTGGTGGAAGGAGGGGAAAAACTGGAACAAAAGGTTTTGCAATTATCAATGCTGAAAAATTACCCATGCATATATCTTGTAAATGAAAAGCTATAATAAAAAAAATCATTAAAAAAATCAGTGATCTAATATTCCATCTTTTAAAGCTTTTTCTAACTCCCTTTTAAAATTTAATCAATGAGAGAATATTCTAATTTTTATTTAAATATGACAAGATCCCAATAATTAAAAACTCATATAAGTTTGAATCTCTTGGATATTTGTAAATTTTTTTCCATAAACAACATATCAAAATTAAGGTTTTACTTTTTTAAAAAGTCTTATAAACAATGCCATTTGAATCTGTAGAGACCTAAGCAATAAATTTATACCTTCTATTCCTTTCATCTCTTTTGACTGTATTGTGAAAGGCAGCTCTGGGAAATGTATCTCTTTCTTATCATTCCTTAAAAGGTTCAGTTTCCTTTTGTTCCCATTTGTTATTTGGTCATTTTGAGCTGTTCGCTCATAAAGTGTGCTCTTCTCTGTTTGATTCTGAATAATAACAAAAATATATGTATATGATTATTCATAAAATGACAGGATGAGAAGAGACCCCCAAGTTAGTCTTCTATATCCACATGAATCTGCATGAAAAACAGCTAAACTGATTCTTTGTTCTTAAATTAGTCCAAAGAGTACCTAATTCACTATCATATTTTCTGACTGTGTCAAGAAGATACAGTCAGGATTGGATAAAGGGAAAAAAAGATATAGAGAAATGTATGACAGTTCTAATTCTAATAAATATTTTAGAAACTAAAGTTTCTGCATATAGAACCTTATGAGAAAGAGATAATTTTTAATGTGAAAAAACCATAGTAGGCATAAAAATTATGTCCAATGGTCCTCAAACTTTTTAAATAGGGGGCCAGTTTGCTGTCCCTCAGACTGTTGGAGGGCCAGGCTATAGTAAAAACAAAAACTCATACTTTGTCTCCGCCCCTCAGCCCATTTGTCATAACCTGGTGGGGCCGGACAGATAAACGTCCTCTGCTGGCCACATCTGGCCTGCGGGCCATAGTTTGAGAACCCCTGGATGACTATCAGAAGTCAGAAACTTGTGTTCTACTGTTTACATTTCACTACTGTACAAATCATTTCAGTTTTGAATAGCTTGATTTCCTCCTATGTAATATATAAAATGAGATGTGCATTTTGTTAATTTATTCCAATTAAACTTTTTTGTAAGCAACTATTTTATGAAATCCAGTTAGTAATAATTTTAGTGAGGGAAAACAAAAAGAGCTGACCTGAAAGTTCCATCTGTACCTTTAAAAAGGAAGATGAAAAAGGAAGAGAAGAGGAGAAAAAGGAAAAGGAAGAGAAAGAAAAAGAGGAGGAGGAGGACGAAGAGGAAGAGTCAGGTTTACTGATCTTTAAAGAAGTATAAAAGCTCTGCTGTAGATTTAAGTCTCAGGAAGAAAATTGTATTTAAAATCAAAACTGGATTTAATAAATTGGAATAGGGCCTCAAATGTAATAATGGAAATGAAGTATAAATGTAGAAAAAGGACAAATTTAAATGATTAGCTCCTTGAACTTACCTGAACAGAACCTGCATCCTCTTGCTTGTTAGATATGGACTGTGTAAGAGACTGTGAGGAAGTCCTTCTCTTTTTAGCTTTTTCAGATGGCTTATTACTGAGAAATGAATATGAAAAGCTGTTAAAACTCCCTGGAGAAGCCAAAACCTCTGCTTCTGCTCCAATCCAGGATAAATAGAATGTGTGGAACACTTTCTCAACACTAGCACTAATGTCAGTGCTTGTTCATTCACATTGAACAAAGCATAAAGTCAAGGCAGAAAACCAACAACTTCTGGTCACTAAGGCTTCTAAGAGTTGTTCATATTGAAGTGGCTCATCTCCTTTCTATGGAGGACTACAGACTATGTACCTTTGTACTTGGGTTTCTGGCATCTTGTTCAGTCTTATCCAATTCTGGCTTCTTTTCCATGTTACTAAGCTTTTCTGTGCCTGAAGGCTGTGCCCTTCTGTCCCTAGGCACTTAGCCTGTTTTCCTGACACTCCTCTGACTCAGACCCAGGCTATAAACTTGTGTTTTCATGACTTGTGTTCATTTCCTAGATGCTTAGACCTAGCTCATCAAATTATATGTCTACTATTTAACCTGATCCTTAATATCCAATCACTTTTTACTCTGCTTCTCCTCTTGGACTTACTTGGATATTCATTTAACTCTAACTGATCTGAACATCTGACCCTCAATCCATTGATCTCCTTAGGCTTCTTCAGGCTCATCTGCTTCTACAGTTGCTTCAAAAACAGCAAAACAAACGATAAATATGAAATTGACTCAAAATAGAATTGTTTTCCTAAACTTTTTGACTGTTAGAAAGTATTTCCAGTTTTTATTTGACTTAATGGGGACATATATGATTATAAATAAAGATTTACTTAAGTTACTAAGATTTACCTAATACTGCTAGAATTTGTACATTTCATCTTTCACAATCAAAACATTTCATATACACTAATCATTCTTTTCACCACTAAAATCATCTTTTAATGCTCATCATGCATAAAGGTATCCCCAAAGTCTCAAAGCCTATACTAGAAGAATACAAATTCTAGCAAGATCTACCAAACCAGAAAGGCTTCAAAAACTAGTCTGGTGATGGACTAACTGCCAGAAAACAATCTAGCTATAAATGGAGGGGCTCTTCACTGGTTTGGTGAAAAAATGATGAATTTTTTTTAGCTGTATCAATGTTTGATAACTATCCAAGTAATAAAGGGAATTTGCATTAGTAAAAGGAATACATACCCCAACATTTAAAGATTCTTGAGGTACTGAATAAGTATTCATTCTTTGTAATATACCTGATAAGAAAAAGTTAAATCATTTTTGCCATTTACTAATATCCTATTATTTCCACAGTTGCTACCCACCTTGTAGTTATGTGGGTGAAATGTGAGTTAGGATTTGCAGCAGTCAAATTACTGCTATTAGGATTAATGGGTGGCATAGTCATAAACCCGCCCGCATAGACATCTTCCTTCATGTTGTTAGAATCATAGTTGAGATTTGCAGGGATAGGTGATTCGGTTGTTACAGGTTTATTATCTTGAGAAAGAGTATGAAAAAATTCTGAACTGTCCCGTTGGTAATATTCACTTTCAGAAACGTCTCCTTTCCCTCCTTTTACTTTAAAAATTCGAACTTTTATATCCTTGGCCTTTTTGTCCTTGTCCCCATCCTAGAATAGATATATCCAAATTCTGAATATAGAAAATAACTTAGTCAATAGAGGCCTAAGAAGTTTCCTTCTATATATTACAGTTTTCCATATACAAAGTGATATTTTTTCAGAAAAATAGACAAACAAATCTTCACCTTTCCTATAGTTGAACTACTTGGCAATGTATTTCCATGAATTGTTTTCCTGTCTTCTTTAGTGAATTCAGTTTCTTTAGAATTCTCTTTGGGCTTTATGAATGAATTGACTTTTGCTTCTTGCAGTAACTTAGCCCTCAGTTCTGGTATGAATCTGATAAAAAAAATGCAATCACAAATCAATTTATGCACAAATGCTGAATCTTCATGTTCTATTTGCTCTAATATATTCATCAACTATGTAACAAATACATTTATACATGATGAAATGAAGTCAACAACCATTTCTTGCTATGTGCCAAGCACTGTGCTAAGCAATGGAGATACAAAGAAAGGCAAAAACAATTTATATTTAACTCAAATATATTGCTTATTAATAAAAGTCTTCCAAAATCTTTAAAAGTAGGAATTCTATAAGCTTGGATTGTTTTACAACTGAAAAATAAACAAACGCTCCTTATGAGCAACAAAACTCAGGAAATATAAACATCTGTTTCAAATTGTTAAAGCCTACTGACTTGAAAGAGAGCATAACACAGTAGACAGAATAATTAATTTGAAGCCAAGACGACCTGGGTTAAAATTCTACTTCTGATACTTATTAGCTATATGTCTTGAAATGAAGGGTGATTAGACCACATGAAAGTGAATACTGCCAATGAGACAATTCAGAAAGATTCATCCACTCTGTCAGGTACTATGAGAGCTTTCCTTTCTGTCACCAAACTATAAAAATGGAAAGAAATATGTATTGTAAGTCACAATCTCTATTTTGCTTAATTTATTTTTTATGGGAAAATATGAGAGAAGTGACAATTGTTTATTGGAAAATGGTTGATGTATTAAAATAAAATGATTCAAAATAAAACTTTTAAATTTAAAGAACAAATGTTAACAAAACCAGAAGTATGTATTTTGGTTTTGAAAAATTATATTAGGCAATTGGGATGTAGAGTTAGAGTTAAAGAGAAAAAATAAGGTATTTATATAGATCTGGGGCAGTGAGGGGTACAATGGACAAAGCATGGGGCTTAGAATAAGGAAAGCTCATCTTTATGAGTTAAAATCCACCCCAGACATTTACTAGATGTGGAAC
This sequence comes from Sminthopsis crassicaudata, assembly GCF_048593235.1. Taxonomy (NCBI): domain Eukaryota; kingdom Metazoa; phylum Chordata; class Mammalia; order Dasyuromorphia; family Dasyuridae; genus Sminthopsis; species Sminthopsis crassicaudata. The sequence goes on along the minus strand of NC_133618.1, from coordinate 359,700,985 downwards.
CGGGGCAAGTCACTTAATCTTTTTTGCCTCAGTTTCCTCATTTGTAAAATGAGCTAGAGAAGGAAACGGCAAATAATAGAATAGCAAACCACTCAATATCCTTGCCAAGAAAACCCCAATAGGGTTCACAAGAAGTCTGATACATATGAAACAACTTGATCATGGATAATATAGATCTGGAGGACGAGTGTATATATATATACATATATATAAGTGACCCAAAATAAAACTTTTCCTCTCTCTAAAACTTATCCATATAGCTAACCCACATTTTTCTTTCTGATTTGATTAAATTTAAAACTGAACTCCCTGAAGTCTGAAAATAAATGACTAAATGCTGAGAATAACTAGTATTGATTTATATTGCACTCTAAAGTTTACAGAATGTTTCATATATATCTGATCCTCATAGCAATCCTGTGAGATAAGTATTATAACTATTATTAGCCTCATTTCATAGCTGAGAGAACTGAGACTCAAAAATGTTAAGTGATTTGAAGATGATTTCATACATAGGAAGCATCAGAGGTGGGATCTGAACCAAGATCTTCTTTTGCAAGTCTACTGCTCCATTTACTAGGTCATATAACATTTCAAATGGTATTAGAATAGGTTCTTAATTCATTCGCAACTTTCCCCATTATTTTTTAAAGCATAAGTAGCAATCATAAAGCTGCTTGTTTAAAAACTATTTTGCCAATAAAGTTATCTGAAAACACTTTTGCACTCTACTGTGGGGAATTTTTTAAACTATAAAAATTATAGTCCCTTGAAGAAGTTTACAATCTACCTACTCCAACAGCTTATTATTTATTCTAATTAGCCCTACCCTTCCCAATGTCCATTTTAATATGAATACATCTAAGTACAACATGGTGTGAGAGCAACTATAGTCAACAAGTAGTATGTTAACCCTTCTTCTGTCCCTTTGATTTTGGTAGAGGAAGAGGAGTGGACCCAACAGAGTAACTTTTATCTTCTATCTTATTCTGATACGTCCTTTGGAACTTTCTTAAATATCATCCTTCAACTTTTCTTTTTTTTAATTTTAATTTTATTTTTATAAATTTTTTTGACGGTATATATGCATGAGTAATTTTTTTTATAACGTTATCCCTTGTATTCATTTTTCCAAATTATCCCCTCCCTCCCTCTACTCCCTCCCCTTGATGACAGGCAATCCCATACATTTTACATGTGTTACAATATAACCTAGATACAATGTATGTGTGTAAACACCATTTTCTTGTTGCACATTAAGTATTAGATTCCGAAGGTATAAGTAGCCTGGGTAGATAGACAGTAATGCTAATATTTTACATTCAATTCCAAGTGTTCCTTCTCTGGGTGTAGTTGTTTCTGTGCATCATTGATCAACTGGAAGTGAGTTAGATCTTCTTTATGTTGAAGATATCCACTTCCATCAGAATACATCTTCATACAACATTGAAGTGTACAGTGATCTTCTGGTTCTGTTCATTTCACTCAGCATCAGTTGATGTAAGTCTCTCCCAGCCTCTCTGTATTCCTCCTGCTGGTCATTTCTTACAGAGCAATAATATTCCATAACCTTCATATACCATAATTTACCCAACCATTCTCCAATTGATGGACATCCATTCATCTTCCAGTTTCTAGCCACTATGAAAAGAGCTACCACAAATATTTTGGCACATACAGGTCCCTTTCCCCTCCTCAGTATTTCCTTGGGATATAAGCCCAATAGCAGCAATGCTGGATCAAAGGGTATGCACAGTTTGGTAACTTTTTGGGCATAGTTCCAGATTGCTCTCCAGAATGGTTGGATTCTTTCACAACTCCACCAACAATGTATCAGTGTCCCAGTTTTCCCACATCCCCTCCAATATTCATCATTATTTGTTCCTGTCATCTTAGCCAATCTGACAGGCATCCTTCAACTTTTCAATCAACATTCTATCCCTTCTTTACACTAACAGAAATCTAGTTCTCTTGTGAGGGTACCATATATTTTAGAGTTAGGGGAGAACTGGTTTTTATTAAACAGGGTTAGGAGAAGAGACTAGAATATTAATGTTTCCCTATTTCTATTATTCAGGTTGAAAACCTGAAGGTTTTCAGTTTACTCTCCCAACTTTCTTCTTAATACTACCTTCAAGAAAACTTCTATTTTTCTTAATACTTTCAATACCTTGCTCACAAACTTGTTATTTCAATTCCAGTCATGATCCTCAAGAGCTTTAATGTTCATATTTTTAACTGGTCTCACATTGCCTCAAATATCTCAATTTTACTGACTTCTATTTATACTTCGCTGAAGCTGAATACTGACCTCTAACTTCAGAGGTCCTCAATTTACTCAATTTCCATGAGTTAATGATTACAAGATCCCAACACTTTACATCACATCATATCACAGATTTCTAGAATCTCTAAGATTCTACTATCTAAACACAATTTTCTGCTCCATCCTTCTTGCTCTGTTATTCATAATAATATTTATTTTGTCAACTTTATCGTGATTAACTTCATCATTAACATCACACCTATACCCACACATCATCTTACTTGCCTCCACATTCAGCCCTGAATCCCATGGTCTAACTGAAATATTTCATTAACTACTACCTTAGAATTCCTGAGCTTCCATAATTTTTGACCTATACATCTTCATCTCTATAAAATCCCCAACATAAAATTTCTCCACCCCTATTTCAGAACTTCTGGGCATCAATGGAAAAAGTCATAAAACCAACATGATTTTTATCTAATACAAATTTCAATTGATCCAGCCTTGTGCAATGAACTCCATATTTCACTCCTCAATAACTGTCCTAAACCTTTTTTCTAAATCTCCTTGCTTCTAACCATGGCTCAAATTTCCACAAGTACAGTTGATTATTCAATCTACTACCGTGTTTCCCCGATAATAAGACACTGTCTTATTATTTTTTTGGGACTAAAAAACACCAGAGGGCTTATTTTCAGGGGAGGGCTTATTTTATCTTCCATCATGCCCCTTTTATCCTCCATCATGCCCATTTTAGCCTCCATCATGCCCCTTTTAGCCTCCATCATGCCCCCTGAGTGCTTATTTTATTCTCCATCGCTTACTGAACTTACCGAGTTTTTAGATGGTCCTGTCTCAGCTCTACTCCGCGGCGCTGCTCTCAGTAGCGCCAGCAAGCAAATCACCAGGGAAGAAGAGGATGACGCGCTCACTGCTGCAGCTCTGATTGGATGCAGCTCGGAGCGCGACGTGCGTTTCACCCGGGAGGGGAGGGAGGCGCTGCTTACTGAAGGTACCGCTACGCAGCATATAGCGCAGGGGATCACCATGATGACCGTTTTCATAGTAAGTTCGATAGGGCTTATTTTCGGGGGAGGGCTTATTTTAGCGGAATATTAAAGAGTATGTGGGTGTCTTATTTTCAGGATAGGTCTTATTATCGGGGAAACATGGTACTTCATTGAGGAGACTGAAGACTAAGTTGCCTCAGGTCCCCTTCTCTATTTAGTCAAAAGTTCTGAGTACCTTCTTTTTCCCTCTAGTCATAGCATAAAAGGATTACTCTGTCATTCCCTCTCTGAAGCATTTTCAATTTCTTAGTCTTTACTGAATCTTTTCCATTTTTCTCTAATGTCCTTCTAATTTTCTTTAGTTGGAGAGTTACCTTTCCCATTTTTCTTCTTTTGTGGCCATATTTTTCAGAAGAATTGTTTATACCTAATCTCTCCACCTCATGCATCAATCACTGTCTCCTCAAACCCTGGCAATCTGGCTTCTCTCCCACAATGCTATAGAAACTACTCTCTCAAAAGTTGTTAATGGCTTCCTAATCCCTTAACAAATCTAGTGATCTTTTTTTTAATCTTCATCTTTTTTTGACCTGTCAAAATTGACACTTGTTCCTTTTAGAAATTTTTCTTCTCCATTAAAGGGTCAGAGATATCAAATTCTAATTATTTCTTAAGGACTAAATCTAATGGTTATTTTCATTTCTCATTCTTCCTGACCTTTCCATACCTTTGACAATGTTAATCACCCTCTTCTCACTGATACTTTAGTTTTCATGACACTACTTTCTCCTGGTTCTCTTTCCTTTTTCTTTTCCTCTCTTTTGCTGGATCTTCAGCTACATCATGTCCACTAACCATGGGTGTCTCTAAATGTCTCTGTCTTTCTTTCCCCCTCTATACTATTTGGTGATCATTCAATCATCATTGCTTTGTAGATGATTCTCAGATTTACTTTGTCCAGTCCTAACTGCTCTCCTGACCCCTATTGTATCTTGTATTTTCTGTTAAACATCTGAAATGGCTATTCCATAGACATATTAAACTCAGTATGTCTAAAACTAAATTCATTATCCCCCCCCCCAAAAAAAAAACACCTCTCACTTCTTTCCAACTTCCCTATTACTAACAACCACTCAGACTTGAATCTAAATCGCTAATTTTTAATTCCTCTTTTTCACTCTCTATATCCATTCAACTGTCAAGTCCTTTCACTTCTACCTCCATAATCTCTCTCATATATACCCTTCTTCTCTCCTTTGATACTGCCTTGGGGCAGGCCCTCTCATTTCATGCCTACACTACTGAAATAGCCTGCTTTTGGACCTCCTGCCTCCAAGTTTCTCCCCACTCCAAGCTAACTTCCACTGAACTATTGCAATGATCCTTCTAAAATGTCAGTCTGACCATATCATCTCCCTCCACAATAAATTCTAGTGGTTCTTAATATATTCAGGATTAAATAGAAAATCCTCTGGCTTTGAAAATCCCTTTATAACCTCTCTTTTTCTACCTTTCTTTTAAATACTAAGCAATCCAGAGACACTGGCCTCATTGCTTTCCTTGCACATTACCACCCACGTGTGCCAGCTTCAAGCATTTTCCCAAGCTGCCTCTCCCTCCTTATTTTTCCCTCTTAGCTTTCTTGACTTTCTTCAAGTATCAGCTACAATCCACCTTTTTAAGAAGACTTTTCCAGTCCTCCTCAGTCTTAGTGCCTTCTCTATTACTATCTCCAATTTATCCTGTATATATTTTATTTGTGTATGATTATCTGCATTTTGTTTCCTCCATTAGACTGTGACTTTCTTGAGAGCAGAGACTATATTTTTGCATTTTTTTGTATCCCCCCGCACACAGCACAGTGGCTGACACATAATCAATGTCTAATAAATGCTAGTTGATTGACTTCCCATCTCTTCTTTATTGGCTTCATGTCCCTTTGCTTTCCCCTGGCAATCTCATTTACTCCTATATTTCCTTATCAGTTCTATGATAATTAATGTTCATATCCTTATTTCATGGCTTATTGTGGTTCCTCAGCTCCATGTCCACATCTTCAATTGTCTTAAGACAATATAAACATAATAACACTTCCTAAATCCACTTCTCTTTTTGAGTTTACTTTTGGGGGAATGGTATTACCATTCATCTATTCATCTAATCTCTCATGTTTGAAACTTTGGGCATATTTTTACTTTATATTCTCCCTTACCACTGATTACCAAGTATTGATTCCTCAGCAATATCTGTCACTTACCTTCAACTTCCCTCTATTTCCACCATTACTACCCTACAACAGACACTCATTATCACCTTCAGTATTGCAATATCTTCCTGCCTCCATCTGCTTCAATCCCTAATCTAGCCTTTCTGCTAGTGCTGGGGGAATATTCCTTCTATATAGATCTAGTCATGCCCTCCTCTGTTCAAAAATCTTCAGGAGCTAGAGAAGGAGAAACAAGTATACCTGATACAAAAGAGAGAGATAATATATAAGGTGCTATTGTATGGCTGACTCTTAAGTACTGTAAAAGGACAAGGAAGATGATGAAAATATGATGATTTACTTAAAGAACTCTAGGGATTCAATTAACATTTAACTGAAATAATAACATTAGGAAAGTAACAGGATATAAAATAAACCCCCCCAAATTGTTAACCATATTAACAAAATCCAATAGGAAGATATATAAAGAAGAAAATTCATTTCAGTAACTACAAAATATATAAAATATATGGGAGTCAGTTTACAAAAACATACTCTGGATTTACATGAATATAAACATACTTTAGGCTTTACAAGAACAGAATAAGACATGGATAATTGGAGAAATATTGATTTCCATGATTAGATCCTGCCAACATAATACAGTGAAAATACTTTCTAAAACAATTTACTGATTTAGTTGTCATGCCAAATTAATAATACTTCAGAGAACTAGATAAAATAGTAGTAAAATTCAACTGGAAAAACAAAGGTCAAGGACATAATGAAAAAAATTTAAAACTAAAAGTAACTTAGCAGTACCAGATCTCAAACTTTATTATAAGTCTTTAATCTTAATCTTTTAAAGATTAAAGACTATCTTACTGATTAAAAAATTAGAAAAAATGATCAGTATGACAGATTAACAGTTTTCATAAGCAGTTGCACATGGTAGAACACTCTTACATAACTTCAAGAATGCTAGATGTTCAATTGCCAACTTAAGGATACCAACAAAAATGTACAAAAACTGGAAAACTGTTTTCTGGCAAACATTAGTTTTAGATTGAAATCTTATAATATTTGTTATATTAGCTATACAAACTAGAGAAGAAGGAAAGGATATACCATTCATAACTTTGTGTAGGAAAAGAATTATTGACCAAATTGATCAAACAATGGATAGAATGGATGATAGGATAAAATGACCAATTTTGTTTCATAAATTTTTAAAGGTTTAAAAAGTCAAAAATCAACATAGCTGGAATTTAAAGGAAAACAGTGAACAAGGGAAAAATTCTTGCAGCAAATTTCTTTTTTATTCATTATCATTATCTTCTTATATTAAAGCTTTTTATTTTCAAAACACATGCATAGATAATTTTCAACATTCATTATTGCAAAATCTTGTGTTCCAATTTTTTTCACCTCCCTTCCTGCCAACCTCTCCCCTAGAGAGTAACTCAATATATGTTAAACATATGCAATTCTTATATCCTTATTTCCACAATGATCATGCTTGCAGCAAATTTCTCTGACAATGCACTCAAATCTGAAATATAGAGATAGAAAACTAATACAAACATATATGAACAAAAGCCATTCTCCAACAGATATATGACCCAAGGATATGAACAAGAAAAGTTACTATGTGAAAAAATGGTCCAAAAAACTTATAACAAAGGAAATGTAAATTAAAACAGCTCTGATAGTTTACCTCATTTTTCATATTGGCAAAGATGAAAAATGCTATTGTTGAAAGAAGTATGGGAAGACAGGCACATTGATGGAGCTATTTATTTGTTTAACCACTAAGAAAAACAATTTGGAAGTATACCTAAAAGGATGCTAAACTGTATATACTGTTTGACCCAATGATGTCATTATAGCTAAACAAGGTCAAAGACAGAAGGATAAATCCATAGCAATTTTTTATTTCAGCAAGAAATTGGAAAGAGAGTGAGTATCTATCAATTGAGGAATTGTTGAACAAACTGTAGCACATAAGTTAAATATTATTGCCACAAATTATATACATTCTTATGTACAAAATATGATGGAATACTATTGTACTATAAAGAAATTAAAAAGGGGATGGTTTAAGAAAAACCTAGGAAGACTTATACATTGCAGAGTGAAGTGAACAGTTTACAAGAACAATGTATACAATAGCAACAATATAGTAAAGACAATAAACTCAAAGTTTTAGGAACTCTGATCAACACAATAGCAAACCATAAATCTACAAAACTCAAGATGAAGTCTAATCACCTCCTGATAAGAGATATGATGGACTCAAGAGTTCAGAATGAGACTTTCAAAAAATACAGCCAAATGTGGGGATTTGTTTTGCTTATACATGTTGATAGCTGGAGACTTTGTTTTTCTTGACTTCTCAAGTGGGATGGGAAAGGCAGGAGAGAGAGAAGGCAGATATTTGTTCAAAAATTTTAATTAAAAATAAACAATTAAAATTGTTTGATTCAAAAAAAAGAAATAATATTGTGCCATAAGAAATTATGAAAGGGATAGATTTAGAGAAACTTGGGAAGACTTGCATGAACAAAAAGAAATGAGAAGGGGCAGCTAGGTGGCATAGTGAATATGAACACTAGTCCTGAAGTCAGAAGAACCTGAGTTCAAATCTGAGCTCAAGACACTTAATGCGTCCTAGCTGTGTGACTCTAGGCAAATCACTTAACCCCAATTGCCTCAGAAAAGAGAGAGAGAGAGAGAGAGAGAGAGAGAGAGAGAGAGAGAGAGAGAGAGAGAGAGAGAGACACAGAGACAGAGAGAGAGAGACACAGAGACAGAGAGAAGAGAGAGAGACAGAGAGACAGAGACAGAGAGAGAGAGAGAGAGAGAGAGAGAGAGAGAAATACTATAAAAGTAATTTACATAAGGACTACAAAAAAGTAAAGAAAAACAACTCTGAAAAACTTCAAATATGATTTTAGAAGACTGATAACCTGTTGGAAGGGAGATGGACTAGATGTACAAAATGAAACAAACATTTTCATAACATTGCGAATGAGCTGATTTAACTTAATAATACTAATTTATTATGATTCTGCCTGAAATATAATGGGAGTCAGAGGGAATAATAAGGGTAAAAAGAAACAAAAGCATATCAATAAAACCCTAAATTTATTTTAAAAATAAACAAAAAGTTCAGAGGAAACAAAAAATAAGAATTCAAGTGTTTTTAAAAAGTATGTATTGGAGAGACTTATAGGAACTGATGCTGAGTGAAATGAGCAAGATCAGGAGATTGTTGTATACTTCAACAACAATACTATATGATGATCAATTCTGATGGATGTGGCCATGTTCAACAATGAGATGAACCAAATCAGTTCCAATAGAGCAGTAATGAACTGAACCAGCTACACTTAGCGAAAGAATTCTGGGAGATGATTATGAACTACTACATAGAATTCCCAATCCCTCTAATTTTTTCCGCCTGCATTTTGGATTTCCTTCACAGGCTGATTGTACACTATTTCAAAGTCCAATTCTTTTTGTACAGCAAAATAAAAGTTTGGACATGTATACATATATTGTATTTAATTTATAATCTAACATATTTAACATGTATTGGTCAACCTGCCATCTGGGGGGGGGGGAAAGAGGATAAAAATTAGAACAAAAGGTTTGGCAATTGTCAATGTTGTAAAATTACCCATGCATATATCTGGTAAATAAAAACTATTAAAATATTTTTAAAGTATGTATTATAATCCTCCTAATGTATGTAATTTCATTTTTATTCATTTCTGTACATCAAAATATTTTTATTTTATTATATTCATAATAAAAAGAGAAAACAATTTAAAGAATAAAATAATAATGGCAAGGAGTCAAGCAATCAAGAGGTAGAATTGCCTCTGATTAATTAATATCAGGATAAATTCAGTAAATTGAAAACTTCCCTGTCTGTTCATCACAATTCAACTCATCCAACATCTTCAGCCTTCTCATCATCCATACAAACTCTCTGTTCCAGGCAAATTAGAATATGTTCCCTTCTTTTCTGACCTTTGCTTGCTTTGGCTTTTATTCATAGTATAATGTCTGACTCTCTGTTTCTCTGTCTCTATCTCTTTCACTTGTTGAATCCCTACTACTCATCTTTTAAAACTCAACTCAAATTTTACTTTCTGTGAAAACTAGATATTGATCCTGCATTTTATATTCTGTAATTAATCCTATTCTCTAACTGTTCTATATTACATATACATGTATATATATTCATATGTATATGAATATATTCTATATTACATATAATCACTTTTCTCTGAGTACAGAAGCTCGGAAATTTAAATTTTGTCTTTCTCAAATTAGATGCAAAGGTTTAAACTTTCCCACAATCATTGGTTTTAAAAAAAAAAAAACAAAACTCTGAGCTAAGTTGAAGAGGTTCAATACTCCCATAAAACACTCTTACACTCTAACCCTAAAGAAATTGTTATTCCAGTACCACCTGCCAATGAAGTTTGTTCTCCAGCTTCTGAGAAATTCCACTATCTTTAAGGGCAGACAAGCTGACCTCATCCGACTAAACCTCATCCTTACCAACTAAAGATAATTTTGATTTCTTTCCCAGGTACCCATGAGTCATCTAGTTCTAAAACACTATCATTGACCTAGGGATGAATCTGGACTTCATAAATTCACAAAGCATTCCTTTCAAAATAGAGAGGGCTGGCCCTGATCCAACGTATATGTTATGTTCACATTCTTTAATATAACTAATAATGATTCCTTACTCTTATGATGTTGTCAACCCTAAAACTAATAGTATGATTTCCTCACCTACTCTATTCTGTTCTTTATTCTATACTTATAAAAATGGGTCTCATCTTTAATTCTTTATCTTTTGGCTAAATAAAATGATCTTTAGACCCACTCTAATAGCAAGTAGTATCCCTATTAATAAAATGTTATATGCCTGAGTTTTACCTTTTTGTTGAATTCCATTCTTTTTAACTATATTGATAAGTTCTGTATTAATAAGTATCTTTTTCTTCAAATTTCACAGCACTTAGTTGTTCCCTCTCTTACTCCTCTCCTCATCAACCCTCCTTATTTTAAACTATAGGCTTCAAGAGGACAAGGCCATGTTTTGCCTAAATTCTAAGTCTCCCTGGGCTAGTACCTAGCAGTGTTCAACATACAATGTTCAATTACTAAATGTTTATTCATGAACAAACAAACGAATAGAGAAGGGTGAAATAAGATTAATCTATATAAAAAGTTATAGAATAATTTAGTCATAGGATCCAAGATTTAGAGACCACTGACTTCCTCATTTAGAGATGAAGGGGCCAGGAACAAGCATTTATTAAGCACCTAGTATGTGTCAGGCAGTGTGTTAAGATAAATATTGTATCATTTGACCCCCCCTAAGGTAACTGTGGGAGATAGGACGTATTGCCCCCATTTTACAGATAGATAGATGAGGAAACTGAGGCAAACAGAGGGGATGTACTAGTATCACACAACTACTAAGAGTCTAAGGCTGAGTTTGACTTCAGGTTTTCTGGACTGCCCAGCACTCTAGCTATCCTATCATCTACACATATAGGTTAACATCTCAGCTTTGTATGTTTCTACTTAGGTAACCTTGAATAAAAACCACTTCCTGTCTCTAGGTCTCAGTTTCCTCTTCTCTAAAGTTACAAGCTTAGAATAGATGATCCAAAAGATCCCTTTAAATTTTAAGGCTATGTTCCTGTGATACAATAATGCAGTGCTATTTAGCACAGCATAAGGACAATCAATGCTATAAAAGGATAGAAGAAGAAACCATCAATGTGCTTTGGCAGTATCATTGTTCTTTATTACTCAGAATTGGAAAATAACTCCATGTTCCCAGTGAGACTAAAGACAAAAATTTCTGGTGACCCAACTGACTACCACTAGTTTATGATCCCTAAAGTTTATATATCGAGACTCACTGTTTTTTCATTTTCTTTTCTAATACACATTACCATCCATATAGCTATGCACATTATAGATATTTGCAATACACAAAATCCTAAAGAAACCTGTCAACACTTACAATATAAAAGCTTTAATTTTATTTTTTTATTTTACTATTTTTATAATGGCTTTTTATTTTCAAAATACATGCAGATATTCATCCTTGCAAAACCCTATGTTCCAAGTTTTTCTACCTTCTTTCCCCTCACCCTCTCTCCTAGACAGCAATCCGATATATGTTAAAATGTGAAATTCTTCTATACCTATTTTCACGTTTATCATGCTGCACAAGAAAAATCAAATCAAAAGGAAAAAAAGAAAAAAGAAAAAAAAGCACACAACAACAAAAAGGTGCAAATACTATGTTATGATCCACCTTTAATGCCCATAGTCCTTTTTTTCTGGATATAGATAGCTCTCTCCATCACAAATCTTATGGAATTGGCCTGAATCACCTCCTTGTTGGAAAGAGCCAAGTCCATCAGAGATGATTCTCATATAATCTTGCTTTTGCTATATACAATGTTCTTTTAGTTCTACTCACTTTATTTATCATCAGTTCATGTAATTCTCTCCAGGTCTATCTGAAATCATCCTGCTGAATGTTTCTTACAGAACAATAATATTCCATTACAGTCATAACTTATTCAGCTATTTTCCAACTGATGGGCATCCATTCATTTTCCAGTTTCTAGCCACTACAAAAAGGTCCCTTTCCCTTCTTTAGTAGTTCCTTGGGATATAAGCCCAGTAGTAGCACTGCTGGATCAAAGGGTATGCACAGTTTGATAACTTTTTGGGCATAATTCCAGATTGCTCTCCAGAATGGATTCTTTCACAACTCCACCAACAATGTATTAGTGTCCCAGTTTTCCCACACCCCCTCCAACATTCATTATTATTTGTTCCTGTCATCTTAGCCAATCTGACAGGTGTATAGGGGTATCTCAGAGTTCTCTTAATTTACATTTCTCTAATCAACTGTGATTTAGAACGTTTTTTATGTGACTAGAAATGGTTTTAATTTTTTCATCTGAAAATTGCCTGTTCACACTATTTATCAACTAGAGAATAGTTTGTATTCTTATAAATTTGAGTCAATTCTCTTTCTATATTTTATAAATGAGGCCTTTATCAGAACCCTTAGATGTAAAATTTTCTCCCAGTTTTCTGAAAAGTCTTAATTTAAAAAAATTAAAACCTTTAAATGCTTACCTTTCAATAAACCCATCTCTAGTAAAATAGTCATGATTCAGAAGATCTGTGGATGACACCCTTTCAGCAGGATCAATTTGTAAACAAGCCTGGAAAATAATGAAGTTTAAATAATAAGGTTAAAATTACTTTACAAATTTCTTTACATAACAAAGGCCCATTTACATACATATACATATATGTAATACATTTTTTTCTTTTTTTATTACTGAGAAAGAAAGGGGTTACCCAAGTCTGAGTTATTAAAAAGATAAGATTATGATTCAGTAATTTACAGTTCTGACTTCTCTTCTCCTCTCCCAACCCCTGACAATTTACCTAATTTACATTATGTAAGCTTATTATCACAGGTTTTATGCTACAGGGTATAAAGATAGATTTGTACAGGTTAAGCATGTAACTAATATGGTAACATAAAACACTAATGACACTGCTAAAGTCATTAGTAAAAAAAAAATATGGAGAGTTCTATCTAGTAAAAAAGACTCTGGGGACTGAATTACTAATTTTGGCTAAAATGATCAAGAGTAAATATATATAAACAGCAAATTTCCAGTCTTGAGTTATCCTGGAAAGAACATTTGATTGGAAGTTAGAAAATCTGAATTTAAGTCTTAAGTCCACAATAGCTATGTTGTTGTAGACAAGGTACTTTAAAGTCTGGGAGGCTTAGTTTCCTCATATATAAAATTGACCTAAAAGGTTATTCTTAAGGCTGTTGTGGGCCAATATGATAATGAGACAATATATATGAAAGCTAGCTGATAACCACAAAATGACTGACAAATGTAAAAGATTCTATGACAGAGAACTATAGAACTTAGAGCTGATAGGGGCCTTAGAAATAAATCATTTAGCCCAACCCTTAATTTCACATATGAAGCAACTGAAATCCAGTGAGAAGAAACTTGTCCAAGAGCAGATAGGCAGTAAATAGAGTCAGGATTCAAACCTAAGTCTAAATACAAGGTTTCTTCTACTATACCAGCTGCTTATCATGTGACTCTTATAACTCTACCCATAAGTAGGGCATATACTGATGGTTCCAAGGCAAGTCTGGAACCAAAACCTAAGTCTTTTTAGTCTTAGACAATGTAGTACCATCCAATTCCACTTTAGTAATCTTTAGCAGGGCAATCCTACTCTATTCTCTAGGAGAAATAACACTGATCAAAGAAATATCCCCAAAAATGGGCAATAGAAAGAATAAACAAATCATCTGGATAACATATAAATGAGACCACAAAATTTTAAATAATACAAGATCAATTATTTTTTCCAAATTCCAAAAATGTACAAAGTTACAAATAAAACTATTTTATAAACCAAAAAAGGGATAAAAATTTAGTAAATTTTCCTAAATAATTTACATTTCAAAGTTCCCTTTAAAATTACAAGTCATGCAATATTTTACTCTTCCCTTCAAAAGACATAAGGACATAAAACAGAGTTTAAAAAAACCATTAGTTATCAGATATTATCTGAATAACATAATCAGTGAATTAAGAAAGTAGAAAAATATATTTTGGCATCTATAATCTTAAAACCAATAATACTCTCCAGTAATCAATAATTTCTGAAAAAGCTATCTCCTATTACAAAGTTTACTAACTTTTCTAAATTATACTTTACTTTTCCACATTTTGTGATCAACAGAAATCCAAAAATACCAGAGAAGGTCAAAATAACTGCTTTTAAAAAGGTCTTTATAATGTTTTTATTTAAATTCATTTCAAGTTAAAAACTTGACATCAATGTATGTCCACAGGCCACCATCACAGGATACAATAGGACATTACGGTGCCAAACAGAGATAATTCAGACTACCTGAAACTAGAAACATGAGGTATGGAATATCCAATTTTTAGGAAGATTTGAACATTGGAAGTTCTCAGAAGCCCTTCCTTTCCTGCTTCCTCTAGCAGAATGGAAGACCTGTTTATCTTTCTCTATAGAGATTTGTCCTAATTACAACAGACTCATCATGGTGCAGAGAAAGAAATACTGAGCTGAAGGGACCTTAATAAGAGTCTAAGCTCTGCCAAAAGAGAGGGATTGAATTAGGTATAATTCCTCTTCTATATCTAAGAAATACATTTGTAGATATATTAAATTTTTGCCATAACATTTTTACTTGTTAGAATACTTCAATTTCTATTAAAGTAAGCTTTTAAAAATGCTATTAAAATTTACAAACAGTTCTGGGAAATAAGCTCATGCTCTCTTCTAACATACATGGACTATGTCTGCCAGTAATCCATTTAGCTTCGGATACTTTTTTCTTGCATTTTTAGGGTGCTGAACTTGAGGAAGAACTACCCCAACAAAAATAGGACTCCTGGAAAAAACACTCTGCAAGTGAGGTGTCAAATTACCTGAAAGAAGAAAAAAAAAACAAACAAACAAACTTAAGAGTTGAGGAAACAGCCAACAGTCAAAATAACTAAATATTTAAAATGCTAATTTTGTACATAAAGCAATAATAATTAGAATTACAAATGTAAAAAATAAGGCTTATGTATATTTGATTTTTAAAGGCAAAGAAATAACAATTTATTGCATAAATATCTCAGATTTTCTAATTAATTTGTCAACAGATTATAACATGATTTAATGTAAAACCATCTTCTCTTTCCTTCTCTGAGAAGGGGGGATTAGTAGATTTGATACCAAAAGAAAAAAAAGTTAAACATTAAAACTTAGGAAGTATTTATATGTGGAAATCTTAACTTCATTATTATTTACCAAAATGAATAGATGAAATGAGAGAAGAAGGCTGCAGTATGGAGTAGTAGAAAGAAAACTAGAGAGAGGACCAAGATAATTTTTCAGATCTGCCACTAACAAGCTAACACTTAATTTTGGATAAGTCACTTCACTTCCTCAATTTCCTCATTTGTAAAATAAGGAGTTTGGACTAGATGACTGCTAAGTTCTCTTCCAATTTAAAGATTTTATAACTGTACAGATAGAGCTGGGAAAGGGAAAAAAAAAAAGATGTCTTCAAGCATTGAAACACATTAGCATAAATGACGGTACATACAGGCCACTTCTTGATACTTACAGATCTTACAGATCTGATTATTTTTAATCGTTAATTCTTGCACAGGGACTCTACCTGCAGCAGTGACTCTTTCCTGAATGATGACTCAGGCAAACAGGAGAGAGGAGAAAGAGATTGAACCCAGTTGGTGTTAAGAAAACCCTGATAATAAGAAAAGAGAAAAGACCAGATTACAGAAACTCCTCTTCTCTAAGTCCCTACAATGAAAAAGATTTGCAGCATTTATATCTGGATTTTCGTTGGTTCAAGGATAATCAGTGGAATGATTCTGAAAGAATGATTTCTGAATACCTCTGCTTGGATAAAGAGAAAACTCATTCAGAAAAAAAGAAACTGGATAAAAAGCCCATAGAGTTGGTTCATAAGTATTTATATTTTAGAAAGACATGGTAAAGGGACAAGGAATGGGATCTACAATTGAATAATAGTTAGCTAAATGGCTGGATTGCCTCGAGGAACTCACACAATGTTTTTAATGACCTCAAGTTTCTCATTGAAACAAAAGCCTAAATTTTTAACACCAGTATTCATTCTTCTGGTGAATGTGGCTGTAAATTATTAAATATCTCCAGTCTCTTAGGACAAGGGCAAGAGATGTTTAATAGGCATAAATATGCTACAGAGCATTACCAATTAATTATGTACCAAAAGTGGCATAAAATATATAATTGATGAGATATAAGAGCAGAAAAGAAGGTAGGTTGATCATGTACCAAAATTAAGAGATAACAAACAGTAAGATAACCTATTCAATAATATCCATTCAATGATCTAAAAAAGATAGAAGGAAGGCCCTCAGCATACTGAGTGGATTGTATGAGATGTATTAATGGGAGGACATGCACAAAAGTGAAAAAGGTTTGAATGAGTGGTGATCTGCAATGCTGAAGAGAGTACTCATATTAATAAGATCACAGTTATCAAAATATAACTGGAATATTAGTTATAAGTAGAGTTTTTGATACAGCAAAGTTGCGCCCATTTCATAAAACTTGTTATAAGGGAGGAAAAAGTGATCTAGTGGAAAAAGCCTTTTACTGGAACTTAGTAGTTTTTACTTTTAGACTCACCCATGTCCATGACGTGTTATATATTTTGAACAAATCAATTCACCTCTCTAGGCCTTGTTTTTTTCATCTACAAAATTGGATTGGAATTCTAAGGTCCCTTCTAGAATTAAATGTGATGACTTGGAGGAAAATTTTACTATATTCAGGCATTACAGAGGATGATGGCTATTTTTGGTTATAATGAAGGTCATAATGATGCTTCTTTGATACTTGAGCTTTTGCTCAATAACACAACTTTTTAATAATTACATGAAAAATTTTAGTCTACTTTCAATCCATTCTGACAGTTTTCAAAAATGCATCATAATAAAAAAAAAGTTACTCCCTATTCTAAAGAAAGCTTTTAGTAGCCAGCTAGAAAATGTTTAGATGATGTTTTTGGATTTTTTTTTTAAAGTAACCTTCCAAAATAGGACACAAATTTCATTTATTTATTTATTTATTTTTAGGCAAATGAGGTCAAATGACTTGCCTAAAGTCAGCTAGGAAGTATTAAATATCTAAGGCCATATTTGAACCCAGCTCCTCCTGACTCTCTCCACTGCACCATCTAGATGCCCCTACATAATTTTTTTTGTAAAATTGAAAACTTCTAGTGCTCCTATATAAATAGAATAAATCTACATATTAAAATCCAGTGTCTAGAATCTTCAGTACAATAATTATTTCATGCACTTTTGCAGAATAAGGGGTTACACTTGCAACATGAATGAAAATAATTAACATGAAAGTATATGAACTCTTAGCCTTTAAAATGGTTTTAAAACTTTTACCAATTGAAAAAGATAAGTCTTTAATCTTTAAGAATTTGAAACATATTCATTTTAGTTATACAACTAGGTAATTTTGTTTAATACAATAATTTAATTGTATACTTCAAGCTGCCTTTCAAATGAGATATTATTTAATGACTTCTGTTCCCACTACATCCCCAATCAATATCTGGCTACTTAAATTTAAAGGACAATATTTTGGAAATAATGAATAATATATATATTCCATTAGTAGAATTAGGCATACCCATGTGTATGTATGCCTTTAGGCAACAAAATGCCTTTAGGGCACACAAATATTTTTTTAAAACTGAAGTTCTTTTAAGTAATATCTTTCCTCCAAAATATAAAGAGTTCTTAATGGACCATTTTCATAGGACCATGAACATTCCATAACAACATATGGAATAGCAGCTTCTTTTCTGGCATAAAGTTATTTGCAACAGTAGATAATTTGGTATCTTATATATATACCTATGATATATATAAGCCTGGGAACAGATTTGCTGATATCTTTGTGAACAATATGATTTGCTGCTATAGTATAAAATTTTTGTTATTCTTTATGAACAGAACTGGGATGAACAATTTGCATTTTAAGGTATTGTGAAAAACAAATTAATGTGGTTTGTTTCATTTTCATTTTATAGTATAACAGAAAATTTCAGTAATACCTACCTACTTTTATCACAATTTTGTGGAGCAAATCCAAGTCAGAACTACTAGGAAGATATGGGTTCCCTGTGGCCATCTCAACGATCATGCAACCTAAAGCCCAAATATCCACAGGTCTAAAAGCAGAAAAAGAGAAAATAACTTTACTATTTCTTTTTTCCCAATAGTATTTTATTTTTCTAAATATAAGTAAAATAGTTTTCAACATTCATTTTTGTAAGACTTCATGCTCCAAATTTTTTTCTATCTTTCCTTCCCTCCCTCTTCCTCAAGACAGCAAGTAATCTGATATAGGTTAAATATGTGCAATTCCTTAAAACATATTTCTATATTTGTCATGTCATATAAGAAATATCAGACCAAAAAGAGGAAAAAACAGAAGAAAAAACAAATAAACAAAACCAAAGATGAAACTACTTTGTTTCAATCAACATTCAGTCTCCAATAGTTCTCTCTCTCTGGATGCGAATGGCATTTGCCATCAAATGTCTATTGGAATTGCCTTGAATCACTGCATTGTTGGGAAGAGCCAAGTCCATCACAGTTGATCATCACATAATCTTGTTGTTACTGTGTACAATGCTCTCTTTATTCTGCTCACTTCAATCAATATCTAGTCTTTCAAGGCTTTTCTGAATTCAGCCTGCTCACCATTTCTTACAGAACAATAATATTCCATTGCATTGATATACTATAACTTATTCAGTCATTTCCCATTCCAACTGAATGGACAATCCATTCAATTTCCAGTTCCTTGCCACTACAAAAACAGCTGCTACAAATATTTTCGCACATGTGAATCCTTTTCCTTTGGTATTGCTATATTCCTATTAGTAAAAAAATATCTCTTTGGGATATAAGCTCAATAGAAATACTTCTGGATGAAAGGGTATGTCCAGTTTTATAACCCTTTGGGCATAGTTCCAAACTGCTCTCCAGAATGGTTGGATCAAGTTCAAAACTCTACTAACAACACATTAGCGTTCCAGTTTTCCTATATACCCTCCAACATTTATTGTTATCTTTTCCTATCATCTTAGCCAATCTGAGAGGTGTGAAATGGTACCTCAGAGTTGTGTTAATTTGTATTTCTCTAATTAAAAGTGATTTAGAGCATTAAAATAATTGTTCTTCACTCAAAATATATTCAGAGATAGTCCTCAACATTCGTCCTTGCAAAACCCCACTTTTCAAATTTTTTCTTCCTCTCTTCCCCCACCCAGATAGCAAATGGTACAATATATGTTAAACATGTGCAACTCTTCTATACATACCTTCACAATCATCATGCTGCACAAGAAAAATCAAATCAAAAAAGGGAAAAAATGAGAAAGAAAACAAAAAGCAAGCAAACAACAAAAAATTAAAAATACTATGCTGTGATCCACATTCAGACCCCACTGTCCTCTTTCTGGATGCAGATGGCTCTTACCATCACAAGTCTATTGGAATTGACCTTAATCACCTAATTGTTGAAAAGAACCACATCCATCAGAATTGATCATCACATATTTTTGTTGTTGCTGTAAACAATGTTCTCCTGGTTTTACTAACTTCACTTAGCATCAGTTCATGCAAATCTCTTCAGGCCTTTCTGAAATCATCCTGATGATCATTTCTTATAAAAAATATTTCATAACATTCATATATCATAACTTATTCAGGCATTCTCCAACTGATAGATGTCCACTCAGCCTCTAGTTCCTTAGAGAATTTTTTTTTCTTATGACTTGAGATAGCTTTAATTTCTTCATTTTAAAATTGTCTGTTCACATCCTTTGACTGCATCAACTGAGGAATAACTTGTATTCTTATAAATTTGAATCTATTCTCTATATAGTTTAGCACTGAGGACTTTATCAGAAACACTGGCTGTAAAAAAAATTTTCCCTAGCTTCCTGTTTCCCTTCTAATCTTGGCTGCATTGGTTTTGTTTATGATAAAACTTTTTAAATTAATGTAATCAAAATTATCCATTTTGCAATTCATAATGTTCTCTAATTATTCTTTGATCATAAATTCCCCCCTTCTCCAAAAACCTGACAGGTAGATTATGCCTTGCTCTCCTAATTGCTTATACCTTTTAAGCTAAATCATATACCCATTTTGACCTTATTTTGGAATGCGGTGGGAGATGTAGTTCTATGCCAAGTTTTCCCAGCAATTTTTGTCAATAGTGAGTTCTTATCCCAGAAACTGGAGCATTTATTTGGGTTTATTAAACACTAGATTACTATAGTCATTGATTTCTGTATCATTGTATATAACCTATTCCAATGTTCTACCACTCTATTTCTTAGCCAGTTACCAGATGATCTTGATGACTGCCATTTTATAATAGAGTTTTAGGTGTGGTATGGCTAGGTCACCTTCCTATGCATTTTTTTTTCATTAGTTCTCTTGATATACTTGATTAACTTTTCAATGAAGAATTAAACAAGAAAATTTCATTTAAGAAATGACAATTTTTAGGCAACTATGTGGCAGAGTAGATAGAGTGCCAGCCCTGAAGTCAGGAGGACCTGAGTTCAAATGTGACCTCAGACACTTAAAACTTCATAGCTGTATGACCCTGGACAAGTCACTTAGCCCCAGTTGTCTCAGAAAAAATAAAGAAAAAAGAAATGAAAAAATTTAATTTACCAAGGTAAAGAGATAAAAATTATCATTTTAACAATTCACAACATTATTTTTAAATATAAAAATTTCAGGTTATATTTAAATGTAATCATTGTTTTGTTTAAATATAAATCAATTTGCTTTGATTTAAATTGCCTGGGAAGTCCTGTAGCAAAGCAGATGTTAAATAAATCTTTATATTAAAATACTTGCAGTATTAATGTATATAATTGAATTTACACAATTGTGTTCTGTAACTCATCGTGTACTTAAGGACAAAACAATAATTACCAGAGTACCTCATTCCCAAATATTTTGTAATATGTATATAATTTGTTAATCTTCATTCGTTTTTAATATGAGGTAAGAACTAGACATTACCTCCAATAACATGAAATAGGATCTAGGTTTGTTTGATTTTTTTATAAGTAATTTTTTAAAGCATCATTATTTGAAGAGAAAAAATAAAAATCAAGGAACTTACACCATCCACAAAATAATTCTATATCATATTATACTGAGCCCTGCCATAAAAGCAATACAATTAAATTCAGATAACAATGAATTTAGGAATAAAGAGGTTAACATCAGTTTGTACAACTCTGCAAGCCAAAACATTATAAACGTTATTTAATGATGAAATGTAAAGTTAGAAGAAACTTACTTTTTATTATTTTTAAGAAGCAAATAGTAGCTTGTTACTTTTCATGAAAATTCACAACTAAAAATAATTTTATCCGCAAAACTTGAAGCAACTCTACAGCATGCTATCCATAAAACTCATCATCTACTTCTGAGACATCTCCTCAAATTTATTCTGATTTGCTCATTCAGAGATGAATAGCCAGAGGCCACTGGGAATGGTATTTTTCTCCCTGAACATTCTCTAGATATATGTTTGTAATCGACATTGGTGCCCTATTACATAACAATTGAAGGAAAGGAAGGCATATCATCTTGTGCTAGACAAGATAGTAAATGCTTAATAAGTGCTTTCTGACTGATCTGACATAACTTTAAGGCAAGGGAGGCTATATCGAGTTAGTTAATTGTTGTTGAAGGCTTTCATAATATTCGACTTAAGATGTTCTTATTTGGCTATTGAAATAAGCCACAATAGGGGCAGCTAGGTGGCGCAGTGGATAGAGCACCAGCCTTGAATTCAGGAGGACCCAAAAAAAAAAAAAAAAAAAAAAAAGAAAGAAGCCACAATAACTAAACACTTCCTAGCTGTGTGACCCTGGGCAAGTCCCTTACCCCAGTCTCAGGAAAAAGAAAAAAGAAAAAAAAAAAGAAATAAGCCACAATAACTATAATATTCACCAATATCCATATTACTTCTGCTTCATTTTAGATGTAGAAAAAACTCAATGTCATTCTGAGGAGCACTAGAGTCATGAGTGCCATGAATAGTTTTCTTCAATTATTAACCTGACAAATGATTTCAGAAACAATGAAAATTTGTTCAAATTCAAAACAAGTTCCTTTCTAGCACTTTTATATAGAGCAAAAGAAAATCTGGAGAGCTTCTCTATCAGAGTGATTGTTCCTAGGAAGATTACAGAAGATCATTCTATTTAACTTTTTTTTTTGCATGTATATATAATATATAATATATAACTTGTTCCCTTCATGGTTTTCTATATTTCTTATCTAGCTCTCAATTTTTATAATTGCCTCAAATTGTAAATACGTTAGACAGAGATTAGGCAATTTTCTAAAGCTCTTAGAAGGACACAACTTGCACAATCAAAATATCAATACAAAATAAAGAGCTATACTTTCCCTTCCAAATCTGGATTACATAAAATACGAGTATAACCTATACTGAGTCTTTCTTTTCCAAGGTAGCAGAGTTGAAATGGGGAACCTCTGATTTTCTCTGCTAAGGCACACAGAGCAGGATATATGCTTTGGCCCTTTCTTTTTATAGAATGAGGCTGTTCTGCCCTCTACTCCAAAGCCCCTTTCTCCATGAAGAGAGACTGCCATCTCATAGCAGATCTATTTTGATCTTCTGCAGTAAAGTCTGGATGATTCAGAGTAGCCTCTTATTTGACCTCAATAGTCCATACCTGAGAGATGACTTGGAACCCCACAAAGCCATTTTCTGTTTCATTAGCATGTTCTCCATGTTCAAAGAGCCTTTTCTGCCAGACCAACAGTACCGGTTTAAAGTAATCTGGGAGACCGTATGGTCTACAAGAAGAATGGGAAGAAACAGCTCCACTGACTTTTAGGATTCTTTTTCAGTGTTTTCTCTCATTTGAATCTGATGGTATCTGTTTGTATCTCTTATGTTTAAATACAATATTAAAAACTACTGGATCCCCAAACAGTCCAAGGTATCTTGAATTCATGGCATGATGTACTGGTCCATTTTAGTTATCTTATTTAGTATCCAACTCTCTCTCTTTCTCTGTCTCTCACTTGTTCCCTCCTTCTTTCTTTCCCTCCCTTTCTCCTTTTCTCTCTCTATAGATAGATATAGAGATAGATAGGTAGACAGAAAGACAGACAGATAGATAAGCATATGCATGTGTATGTATATGTGTCGTGTTGGGGGGTATTGCAAGATTCAGGGATAATGCCATTGACTAAACAGTTCTTTCAAACATTTTGGGGGCAATTTTACATATCTAAGAAGGTTCTATTCTGAGATCACTCCTGAAAGGCTTAGAAGTCACTGAGGTGGATTCTCTATTCTATGTCTCAGGCAAACTCCACACTCCACTTAGGCAGTAAGTACATTATAGCACTGACATTTTGCTTCAAATTATTATTCTGTTATATAGGCATTAAGGAGTCAGAAGAGCCAAACTTTTTTGGATCCACTATTACTACAGAGGCAGGTCTGCTGGGAGATGATCTAGTAAGTAGAATATTTCACCCCAGAAAGGGAAATGGAGGTTGAGGCCATAGAATAAAGCAGTTTGATATGGAATAACAAGGGGCAGAATGCATGTACAGTTCCATAAAAAATATCTCAGTCCTTCAAATCAGGGCTTCTCCTGCTCACTTCTGTAATATCTAAACATATGTATATGTATATACATACACACACACACACACACATATATATATGTGTATATATATATTTTTCAAAGAGATGTCATATATTAGACCAATATATTAACCAAGCACTTAATATAATAGGAAATTTATTTCTAAATTGGTGATAAAGTAAATTAATTATACAAATTTCCCAAGAATATAATGACAGAAGAAGTTACTAGTAGGCATACAGTAGAGCAATCAAATAAAAGGCTTAATGTATACATTAGAGCAACTGACTAAAAGGCTTACAGTATGCACTGATGTCTTCTAAGGAAATTCTGAGCTAGCTGGTTATCATCATTCCTGCTATAACCATTCAGAAGAAATGGTAACAAGACCAGAAATGCTTCCCAGTCCTGACCATGTTAAATATATCTTATTGGAAGGACACAATGGAGATAAATATATTATGGGAAAATGCAGAAGGGAAGAAAAGTGGATCATATACGAAAACATACTTACTTTCCATAAGTAGTATCTTTTAATACTAATTCAGGCGCTCTATACCAGCGGGTAGCCACATAGTCTGTATAAATGTCTCCAGGGGCTGCTAATGTCCGAGCAAAACCAAAATCACAGAGTTTAGTAATTCCAGACTGAGATACTAAAATATTCTCAGGTTTTATATCCCGATGAATAATCTAAAAACAAATAAGAGCCATTTTAGATAAACAAAGCTTCAATATCTAGGGATATTCTTTAAGTTAGAGGGCAAATATTGATAAAAACAAGAGTTTTTTCATTACAGATGTAAAAGATACTCAACATCTATGTTATACATAAAGTTTCTAATTCCTGGTGCCCCATCCCATTTACCCACATTCAAAAGGATTTTGTGAAAGATATACTATCACAAAAAGTGACATTCACTAAAAAGGAAAACAATTAAGCATTCCAATTTACTGTAAAATACCATGAAATAAATAGGAAAATTTATTCAAAGTCAGAAACATAGCGTCATTCCTTAGATGTACAATTAACTTGCTGTAACTTCACACTACATCTTGTCTCTCTTTAAAAGATGAGAAAAATATTAACATAGGGCAGATTTATTTTCAGTGAGTAGTGCCATTTGAAAAAATGTATTATACAAACCTGTTTTAAAGGAAATGAAAAGCTTTGTTGTTAGTATTAAGAAAACTAAAATATCACTTCAGCTTGAACTTTGTAGTAATTTCAGTTTTGAAAGTACTACTTTTTCTCATAGCTTCCTTAAATTGTTAATATGTGTTTATATACATACATGATAGCTCTTTGGTCCTTTTCCAAATCACTGATGTTAAACTGTTATTTTTCTTGTATTCTAACACATACCAGAAAAAGCTGAATTTAGAACTTTACAATATATTTTAACATTTTTGTTCTTTTTTAATATAAGAAATTAGGTAAGATCTGATTAAAGTTAGTTTTATATCAAAATCAACAAATTTTTAATTTGTTTTCAGTGTCTGAGAAACAAGGGAATTGAGTAAGAATATAGAAATTCTACATTCATTCATTCATTAAGCAAATATTTATCAAGTACCTCTTTGTAAATCCCAGTTTAGCATTCAGAATATCTAATAAAGGCATCTTAAGGACAGGTAGGATTTTTTGATAGGTAGAGACAGAAGGGTGACATTCCAGAAGATATCAGCATGAATAAAATCACTGAAAAGTCTGGCCATAGTATATAGCAAGACAGCATAATAAAGTGGAATAAACACTAGTTATGAGTCCTGGCTTTGGATCCTGGTTGTAACATTTACTAGTTTTGTGAGCTTCCAGTCATCTAACTTCTCTAAGGTCAAACTTCTTTATCTGTAAAATTATACTATACCTCACAGGGTTGTTTGGAGCAAGGTGCTTCAAAAACCTTAAAGAGCTATGGAAGTGTGAGCTATCATTACATGAAGAATAAAGCTGTTTCAAGTATGTATATTATGCTCGGTTCCCTTTTGGAGCAAGGATAGACCAACGGTAAGGAGCCTCATTTTTAACTACCAAATAGTTGTCTCATTTTATGATGAGTAAATAACTTAGAGAAGTTGTTAAATAAGATCTAAATTTTATTAATTACTCACCTCCATCCACAAAATACCTTTGAATATTAAAAAAACCTGATGTATGCCAATTAAATTCCAGTTTAAACATATATACATGTATACACACAATACATATGCAATACAGATATGTATATATGGATGAAAAATAACATGAGATATTAAAGATCTAAATTAAAGTATTGACTCTGACACATTCTAGCTATGTGACCCTGGACAAGTCACAACCCCGCCCCCCTACTCTAGGCAGATCTCTAAGTTGCAGAGAAGGAGCCAAACTGCATGGGAGACAAAGTTCTTTAAAAAGGAATTCCCTACACCAGGAGAATCACAAGTATAATCCCAATTTCTGTCCCTATACAGTCATACCCCAAATCTAATACCAAATTCATACATGCATGTGAAGATTAATTAAACAAATTGATTAGAATGTTAATTAAATGACGTAATATCATATTTTGAACTTCAGTTTTATAGAACCATATGGTGAAAGTATATGTAAGTCAATATTACGTTTTCATTTACAACATCACTGTTCCATACAAGTTTATATCCTTGAATTTAAACCACCTTCAAAATATGGAAAGCTTCAACTTTGACAATCTTGGGAAGATCTGGAGTTCTAAATCATGTTAAAGATTCTATTAACTAAATTTTCCATCTATTCATCAAATCTTTATATACAGCACAATGTGGAAATAATTAGATGTTAATGTGGAACAAACAGTGATAAGCTAATAATACCCAGACACAGACAGAGATGCGCTGAATGAAGATGTTTGCAAAAAAACATCCATCAATTTTACGGTCAGTCTTCTGATTGAACAGAGCACTTTGCTTTCTTTCAGATGGAAGATGATGGTCTTAAAATGAATGAAATGAAACTCCAAAAATAAGGACCAAGTACCCAGAAAAGGATTATAAAATTAGGGAGATATAGGTTGTATCTTCAGGTTTTTTCCTCCATACTCTAAGGCCATGTCTATATTCACAATAGCTTCATTTTGAGGATCTTTTGTTTGAATAATCTATTTGTGGGGAAGAGGGATATAAGGAAGACAAAGACATTATATTAAAATTTTCAAATATTTCCACTATATGTTTTGGAAAAATTCAACTAATTCTATAATCCCAAAGAATAATTTCTAAGTAACTACAATGAAAACCATTACTTTTTGGAAACATTTGTTAGAAAATTTTGAGATAGTAAAATAAGATTTTTATTTATAAAATGTCAACTTGATGAAATTAATGTGGTCCAGGCTCAAACCATGATACCTATACATACTATAGTTCTAGTTCTGGATACTGCAATAGATCTGAGCTCTCATCTTGTATTGACAAGTGGGTACTCACTTCAGTACTGCAGATTGCATTCATACTTTTTTATCCTACGTGCATATTATTATTGTTCATGGTTTCAGTAATGTTCAACTCTTTGTGACTCCATTTGGGGTTTTCTTGGCAAAGATTTGCCATTTCCCTCTCCAGTTTATTTTACAAATGAGGGCCTGAGGCAAACAGGGTCAAGTGGCTTGCCCAAGGTCACACAGCTAGTGTATGGCTTGTACCAACAAAGATGAGTCTTCCTGACTCCACACTTGGCACGCTTACCTACTGTGCCACCTACCTGCCCAACTCTTGTGCATATCACCCCATTAATCCCTACTCCAGAGCCCACCCCAGTATGCTGAAGATCTTCCTTCTTCTAGATCTCTTAGATACAAGTGTAGCATTTAGGTTGCCTATTTGTTATCCTTTGGCTTTGTTACATGGCCAACCCATCTCCTTTTCTGCTTTTACACCTCATCTCATCTATTATATTTTTATGCTACTTTTGGTATATTATTCATTGGTAATGTGCTGTAGCATATTTATGCCCAGTAACATCTCTCCATTGCCTTTCATGCGTCCTGAAACTTTTTTTTGATGAGACTTATGTGACTTGCCCCAGGGTCATAGAGCTAGGATGTGTTAAGTGTTTGAGGTCACATTTTAACTCAGGTTCTCCTGGCTTCAAGGCCAGTGCTCTTATCTACTGTGCCTTCTAGCTGCCCCTGGTCTGAAAGTTTAATTCCTAAAAGACTGGGGATATTTAATGATTATTTATAGATATATAATATCACTAGAAGAATACTAGTGTTAAAATTTTAGGCTTTTGTTCAATAAGAAACTTGGATTAAAACCATTGTGTGATTTCCCAAAGGCAATTCATTCTGCTAGCTTTCCATTATTCAGTTGTGGATCCCATTCCTTGTCCATCTTCCACATCTGTTTAATATATATGTACTGATGCATCAATTCTATGGACCTTCCATACCTATCATAGTTTGGGACAATAGGCAGCCTTCATTTATTTGTTTTTTCCTGTGTGAAGTTAGGTCTAACACTTTTGAGTGACTATGAATTCATGAATTCTACAATATTCCAATCAGCATAAAGTAACCCACAAATAGAAACATCTGGAGGACATCACTTTCCATGGATAATTTCTCTGCTGTTTTCTTACTCAAATGATATAATCAAGAGTTTAAATAAAGTCCTCTCCATTGTTACATTTTTCAATGACTATCAAATGATTTTGATATATAATATGAAAGACATTTGTGGGAAAAGAACCTTTAAGGCAGCATTTTCCTTTACCAAATCAAAATGTTTTTATTTTGTATTATCTGTACTTTTTAGTAAACTGTGTAAGAATATGTAGAAGTTTGTAACTTCCCATCTATTCCTTTATCATTACCTTCAATAAAGACGCTCTCCATACATAATCATCATAAAAATTTTATAAAGATGTAAATGTAGTTATTTTCTTAATTTACTTTTTGTTTTGTATCCTACATTATTTCAGATATCTTGTAAATCATACCAACACCTACAAAATCATGTTGACTTAGCATGAACCTTTTCTATGTATTGATTACAAATATGTTCTATTGGGAAAATAGTTCTAGAAATCTTGACAGATCTTCATTTTGCCTGTTTCTTGTCCTTCAATTTTTTTATTTTGTGAAATGATCTGGTTTTAACTGGACCTCTTGCCAAGTTTTTCTGTAAACTTTTTTTACTTCACCATTTTTTCATTATGAGTCAATTTATTTCATGATGTTCTAGCCAAGTTTATATTGTAAACTAGTATTACTTCTGACTGATAATCAAATATTTGTAAAATGAAGCAGGCTCTTCTGACCCTCTTGATAAAATGACAAATTTAGATTGGTAAATATTTTTAAGAAATGGTGATCATCTCTATGATATATTTTATCTATTTGTCATTATCTTATTACTATTTAATTTGATATTTTGATCTTTATTCTTATAAGTCAATTCTAACTAACCCAACTAGTATTTACATTGTAGTGGTTACATTGGTAACCAACCATTTCTTTTTTTCTTTTTTTTTTTTTATTCATTTTTCCAAATTATCCCCTCCGTCCCTCCACTCCCTCCCCCCCATGGCAGGTAATCCCATACATTTTACATGTGGGTAACCAACCATTTCTTAAGTTATAGTCATTTTTGGGTGATGCCATCATATCAAAGACCTCCCAACTCTCTTCAAGAAACATATATAAAATTATAGGCATGAAAGAAGTTTGAATTTTTTCATTTTTTTATCCTAAATAACATTTTCCAGCATTTTTCATTATTTTCATTTCATTCTTTCTATGCCTGCTTTTGCATTTAGGTCACTGTATATATAATTTAGTTAAACAAATGTGTGTATATATACATACATATATATATATATACACACACACACACATATATAATTAATTTAGATGGTCTTATTCAGATCTTGAAGAGTTTCTCTAGCTCTTTATTTTCTTCAACAGAAACTGGTACATCACAAGCTGCAATTATCTTCATGGTGGTCTTTTTTGCAAATGTTCACAATGGCTACCACAACCATCTAATCCAATTCTTACACAAAAGGAACCCTACCATAAAATATTTGACAAATAATTGTCCAGCCTCTGCTTGAAGACCTCCAAGAAGGGGAAGTACCTTTGAGGCAAAGCAATTTCCCTGAAAAGGGAATCCAATGCTATCCGTTGGATGGTTCAAATTGTTTGGAAATTTTTACTGACATCAAATTTAAATTAAACTCTTTGAAACTTTCAGGCATTGCTCCCAGGGGTCAAACAGAAAAAGTCTAATATATCTCCTCTATATGACACTGAATCTTCTTTTCTCTCAGTCATTCATCAATTATATGTTATATACATGTTATGGGACAGGTAGGTGGCACAGTGATACAAGCACTGGGCCTGGAGTCAGGGACACATGCATTCAATTCTGACCTCAGTCACTTAATAGCTGTGTAACCTGGACAAGTCATTTAACGCTGTGTGCCTCAGTTTCCTAATCTGTAAAATGAGCTGGAGAAGGAAATAGAAAACACTGTCAAGAAAACCCCAAATGGTGTACTCCTATAAAATGAATCAACACCAATGTAGACTCAAGGCCCTTCACCATACAAGTTGCCCTCCTCTGGACACTGTCTAGTTTATCAGTGTATTTAAACATAGGTCTAACAAGGACGAATACAATGCGATCATCACATCCCTGTTTTTGAAAATTATGCTTGTTAATATAGGCCAAGATTCCACTAGTTTTTGTGGCTACCACATCACACTACTTTATCATGATGATTTTGCAGTTGACTAAAACTAAAATATTTCTTGTTGCCAATAGACACATAAAACTTAGTGCAGCAACAACTTTATTTGCCTACCCAAGAAGAATCTGTGAACCATTCTTCCATTTGGTTTTAACTTCCTAGGTTTCTGGTTTCTTTAGTAAAAATGTATCTATATTGATATAATTCAATGATATGTCAACGTGTTAGTGATTAAACAATGATCTCACCTTTAAAGTAAAACAAAGTCCATGTTTGTAGGTGCTGCAAAAACTATCCAAATCTTAATATATTTTGCTAGCTGTTCCCACCACTTGACTACAGCCACTGAAATTGGGTGTTCAAAAGGGCTGTACAAAAATGAGGACCATTTTTTCCCAGCTTGGTAGAATCTGCCAGAGTTTGTACATTACTAGTATAAGCTTTTAATAAGCCAGCATTACTTCCACACTATGATACTGAATTAGAATAGAACTTTTATGCAGGATTTTGGATAGTGCAATTCTTCTGAGTCCAAGCTGTTTTTCAGATATGATCCTTTTAAATGTGATTTTTTTTTAATATGTAAAAACAATTATGCTAATAATACTCCTATCAGGTATCAGTGGATAATTACTATTTTCTATGTATTACAGATGGAATCCAAGCAAAGTCAAACAAATAATTTAAACTTTCTCCTTCAATATTTCTTCCTTTAATACTGTATTTCCAAGGCAACATACTTAGGGGCTAATTTTTCACTCTTCTTTTTGAAAGTTGATACATTCTTTATTATTATTAAATTCTTGATAAAATTTTAAAACTCATAGGTACAAATCAATAGTTTAATAAAATATAAATTAAAATTTTAAAAATAAATTAAAATATAACATTGTAGTAAATAAATAAAATATAAATGTTAACAGGCAGTTAGGTGGAACAATGGATAGAGTACCGGGCCTGGAGTCAAGAAGATTCATCTTCCTGAGTTCAAATCTACTAGTTGTGTGACCCCAGGCAAATCATTTAACCTTATTGTCTCAGTTCTTCATCTGTAACATGAGTTGGAGAAATAATGGCAAACCACTGTAGTATCTTTGCCAAGAAAAACCCCAAAGGAGGTCAGGCATGACTGAAAAACTAAACAATAATAATATAACAAGTGCAAACAAATAACAATTACAAATTAGTTTTTCTACTGCCTTTCTGATTCTATCTGTATACTTACAAATACATTCTTCCAACTGCAGTATCTCTATGTAGATGACTTCAATTTATCTAATTCTTATCTCTCCATTGAGTTCAAGTTATACACATATCTAATCATCTACTAGATGATTTCATCTGCATATCCGATATTCATTTTGAACAGAGATTTTTCTGAACTTATTGTCTTTCTTCCCACCCAGCCCACCCCATGAAATCTTATTTCTCTGTCCCTAACTGTCATTAATGCTAGATGATCCTAAGTGACAATACTTACACCTTGTTACCTTCATATTCTCCTTCATTTCTTATTTTATCGGTTGTCAAAGTTTATTATATATATCTATGAAATACCTTGATTCTTTTTCCCCCATAGAAATTCAGTGTTGGAAGAAATCTCACAAATCATTTAACCCATACTGTAATGAAGAATATTCTATGTTTTGAGACCTCCAAGAAAAGGGGCAAATTGAAATTTCTGGGTCACATGAACAACAAGATAATCAAGTGGTAACCTTGCCTAGTATACACTAATTCTCTAAAATGAAAGTGAACCCAAAAGATTAATTATGTATCAAATATAAGACAATTACAGGTGGATCCACAAGACAAAAAACGAATTCTGACAAGATAAAATCTCCATGAATTCACAAGAGACAATACCAATGCTCATACTACAACTAGGCTATACCCCAAAGAGATCAGAAATGACCTATTTGTGCAAAAATATAGCAGCTCTTTTTGTGGTGACAACTTATTGAATATTAGGGGATGTTCATCAAGTAGAAAGCAGCTAAGCAAACTATAGTTTATTGTAAGGAGTATTACTGTGCTATGAGAAATGAGAAAGATAATGGTTTCAAAAAATCTGAGAAGATTTATATGAACTGATGCAAAGTGAAGTGAGAAGAACCAGGAAAATATTCTATACAGTAACAGAAATATTGTAATGAGGCTCAACTATAAAAGGCTGAGATACTCTGATCAATAAAATGATTCAAGACAATTCCAAAGGACTTATGATTAAATACTATGGGTCTCCAGAGAGGGAATTGGTGAATTCTGAATGCAGACTGAAACATACTTTTCTAGCTTTCTTTTTCTTTTTTTTTCTTTTCTTTTCTTTTTTTTAACATGGCTGATATCAAAATGTTCTGTATGATTTCACATGTATAACGAGTATAATATTGCTTGCCTTTTCAAAGGATAAGGAAGGGGTTAGAGGGGAGTAATTTGGAACTCATTTTTAAAAAAGACTGCTAAAATAAATAAAATAATAATTATGAAGATAATTAAACAACTAAATAAAAAGGAAAAATAAAACACTAATGCTAACTCAGCATCTCTAGCACTTGTTTCCATATTCTAGATCAGAACTCAAACCAAATAGTATACATAATTATGTCTAGAGACTATATTGGGTTCCCTCTTACTTTAGTGACTTTGCTCACAATTATATTCCCTGTTACTATCCTCTTACCCCCACTGTAGCAAGTATAATTCTGTTCAGCCACATAAGAAGGGTGTGGGGAAGAAGTGAGCTGCCTTCTGTTTGGACAACTCCTAGGTTAGGGAACTTTAAGACTGTAGATATTCCCTTTGAAACATCATCTCTATCCTCTTCCAAAAGTACTTGCAAAAAGCAGGTTGATTTAGTAAAACCAAAGAAGAAAAACAAATCCAAAGGAGGAAATAGGGCAGGAAGCCTCTATGGGTGCAAATGGACCTAAAGGAAGAGATCCTATTTACTCATCTGGGGTCATTTTTATACATTCTATACCTAAAACTATTTAGGTCAGGAACTCAGGTTAGTTAATAAATCCAGCAAATGAGAGGAAGCTAGCAGCAGCTATGCAGGTCAGCTCTGGGGATATTTTCATAAACAAAGGAGGGAAGACGCCAGAAAGTCAGTAAAGGGGGAATATAAGGGAAAAAGGCTACAATGCCAATAATTTCAAGAGGAAAAAAACAAACAAACAACAACAACAACAACAACAACAACAAAAAACAATTAAAAGTTGGAGCTCAAAGGCAGTCCCTTCCAATGCAGCAGATGTATAATTATACACAATTCAAACCAATCCATTAAGCTTTTATTAAGTGCTTTCTAAATGCAAGTTACTATGCTAGGCATTGAGGATACAAAATTTAAAAAATAAAATATGATAGAAGCTGACATGAAATAATTAACATTTGGTGGGATGGCGGATGAAAATACAACATGTAAAGAAATAAGTATACACATGATTATTTGCTATGGGAGATATGGGATATCTTTTTCTTTGGCCAACAACCATAAATCAATATAACCATGGGTTCATATCACCAAACAAAGGTCTACTGTAGACAATTAGCATTAGAGTCTATGTACACACATATCAGAAATACTTTGGTAGTTGCAGATGCTAGAGAAAAGGAATATAGGTGATTACTAAATCTCTTCAGGTGATTTATTTTTAACATATCTCAACTCCCAGTAAATAGAACATATTTATAGTACTTGATTGTATGTAAGTACTGGAAAGCCAATGAAATGGCACTGAGTATGCCATGGACATTCAAATTCCTAATAAAAATTCAAGTAAAGGGGAAAAAGGTCATTCTCTTTTTGCAAAAGTTAGAGAGCCTGAAGAGATCTGTAATCTAAGGCACAATAAATTTAGGATATGTGAATTGCCCAAAGATGACATAAAATGTTTAGAGGCATGGTAGATGAACTATTGAGACAACTATATAGCTTCCTATATATTGGGAACAGCTCTCTAACTACTGAGAATTGATCTGATGAATCAAGGAGGTAGAGATGGGACATGACGTCAAAAAAAAAGTAGATGGAGGTTATAAAGATTACCTCCAAGATTTCCCAAGCAATTCACTTGGATGTCGGCTACCAAGACCAAAACAGGCTGAACACGATCAGACAATTTTTTTTTTACATTTAATATATAACATTTATTAAATTATACTTTTATATATGGATACTTTGGAAAATAATTGTAATGTACACTTTTATATACACATGGATAAATGACATGTGGGTG
Source organism: Sminthopsis crassicaudata (assembly GCF_048593235.1). NCBI lineage: Eukaryota > Metazoa > Chordata > Mammalia > Dasyuromorphia > Dasyuridae > Sminthopsis > Sminthopsis crassicaudata. The sequence goes on along the minus strand of NC_133618.1, from coordinate 359,666,132 downwards.
TATATATATATGGAAATATATATATATATATACACACATTTACAGACAAATTTTTTTTACTGTCTTAATTTCTCAGGCCAATATTGCTAATAGATTAGTCAAATGTCTTAAATCTGTACAAACTGTACATACAGTTAGCTTCTATTTTTCTTTTTTTTTATTTTATTTAGAATTTTTTTCACAATATATATGCATGAGTAATTTTTCTTATAATATTATCCCTTGTATTCATTTTTCCGAATTATCCCCCCCCCTCCATTCTCTCCCCCCAATGACAGGCAATCCCATACATTTTACATGTGTTACAATAAAACCTAGATACAATATATGTGTGTAAATACCATTTTCTTGTTGCACATTAAGTATTAGATTTCAAAGGTGTAAGTAACCTGGGTAGATAGACAGTAGTGCTAACAATTTACATTCACTTCCCAGTGTTCCATCTTTGGGTGTAGTTATTTCTGTCCATCATTGACGATCAGACAAATTTGACCAAAGAAATTTAAATCAGACTTATTGTCAATTAGAATACTGTTCAGTCTTCCTAGAGGATCATTGAAGCTCATGGTTAGCAACTATATGGAAATAGCATACTCTCAGAGGCTGAAACTAGACAATATATACACAACTCAGAAAGAAATCTAGTATTGATCTTTCAAGAATCTGTCTACCAGACTAACTTCATAAATTGCAGGGAATACTATGGATATATATACCCGAAGAAACTAAAAAAGTAATCCTTGGAAATAGCATACTCTCAGAGGCTGAAACTAGACAATATATACACAACTCAGAAAGAAATCTAGTATTGATCTTCCAAGAATCTGTCTACCAGACTAACTTCATAAATTGCAGGGAATACTATGGATATATATACCCGAAGAAACTAAAAAAATAATCCTTGGCTCAGCAACCTTTCCTGGGTCCACTTAGAGACAGTATAAAGATTAAGATGTGTGATACTTTGCTGTTCTAGACTAGAATCCAGGTAACAATTATGTTCTAGTCATTTCATGAAGAAAATATGGGTCATATATCTCTATAGTCAATGAAGGCTTAGTTTCTGTGGCCTGAATGAAGATTACTCCTAATAGGGTTATAGCTTAAAATATTTGGGAGTGTCCTGGGAAAGTTAGGGGCATTAGAGATAAATCAAATACTGAAGATCTGGTATGTCTAGGTGCTCTCTGTCTGGGATCTCTGTTTGACTGAGACCAACTCCAGTCTATTCATAGGAAAAATGAAACTGGTTATGTTTAAACTATTTAAACTTGAATTCTAAAGATTCTTGAGAACTAATATGGATCGTACTACACTATGAATTCAGGATTTTATGAATTGTCTGCTAATTAGTTCCTGTGTTGGACCTGCACAGTAACTATTATAAGATCCTTATGGCAGACAAAGAGAACAAACCAGCTTTCATTTGTTCAATGAGATTCTATCATTTTGAGCATATACTCTTAAGGAATTTCTGGCACTTTCCCACATATCATAGAAAAGGAAGTGAATGACATGAATTAAAGGCATTGATCACAGGATCATAGCTTTGGAGGCTATCTTATTTTACTGATGAAGAAATTAAGGCCCAGGGATGACAAGTGACTTATACAAGTTTCTTCTACAGGGAGACTACTATAGCTGTTAGATCATCAAAAAATTGATAATCTAAAGCTTTAAATTGACAAATAATACTAGTGCTGTATCACTTCTGTTACTAAGTACTAAGTACTAAGACAGAGAAGACAGAACGCAATACTTGGTCACGTACAAAGAACTGTCAGGAACTATAGGAACTAAAGAAATTTCTGGGTTTAGTGTCAAATATAAAATTTATGAATGATTATGCCACCATTACAAAGGCTCTTAATGAATGCTCTATGGATATATTACTAAAAAGAATCAGAAACAATTTGAAAAGTTAATACAGAATTAATGTTTTGATATCCCTTTTCAGGATACTAGAACAAATATGATTAGGCAGACCTAAAAGAAGTATGCTAATTGCCTTTCACATGCATCAGTATGGGCTTTTGTCTTTCATAAGGGTGTCCTTTAACATACAACAATACAACATACAACAATTGTTACACAATGACATCAGCCTAGATGGTCTAGAGGCAGTTTTGTACTAGGGGAAAATGGCTACAATAGCCTATTTCACTTGCCACTAAGTAGTTCATTAATACTGAGATCTATAAGCTCAACCACAAACTGAAGTTTTATGTGTTGATGTGTTATCACTGAAAAGTTTTCCTGGATTCATGTGAAGGCATGGAAAGTTTCAGACAAATTTGAGTATGGATAGATAACCAATTGACTTACAATTTGAAAAGTGTTAATCAGAGATAAGTATCTCTGACCAAGTATGAGTTAAATGTGAATTACTGGCCAAGAACTAATATTGTTGCAGATGTTTTAACCAGCAAACACCATGTATCAGAAACCATGATTATTCCCAAAGAAAGCATAATTTATGACATGAAAAGATTTTATCTGGAGAGTGTACCATAGAAATAATTTTATAGCCCTGAGGCTATCTATTCTCTTTCTATAATCTGAACATGGATGACTAGTGATAAGCCAGACAATTGGCCAAGAGAAATGGACATGATCTTTAGGGATCCAGATCATTCATGTGAAGTAATATATCAGACATCCTAAACAAGTTATGAGAAGGTAAATAGTTCTTCATTACACAGCAATAGCAAGATTATACAGTGATCAATTCTAATAGACATGGCTCTCTTCAACAATGAGATGATTCAGGCCAATTCCAATGGTCTTGTGATGAATAGAGCCAACTGCACTCAAAGAGAAAGACAGTGGGAACTGAATGTGGATCACAACATAACATTTTAACTCTTTTTGTTATTGTATGCTTGCATTTTGCTTTTTTCTCATTTTTTTCTTTTTGATCTGATTTTTCTTGTGCAGCATAATAATTGTAGAAATGTATATAGAGGAATTGCACATGTTTAACATATAATGGATTACTCTTGCTGTCTAGGGAAGAGGTTGGGGAAAAAGAGGGAAAAAATTTGGAACACAAGGTTTTGCAAGGGTGAATGGAGAAAATTATCCATGCATATATTTTGGGAATAAAAAACTTTAGTTAAAAAAGAAAATTAAAAGTGGACAAGAAGAAATCAGAAATTTAAAAATATATTAAAAATGAAAAAACAGAAAAGAATGTGAAATAATTCATAAGAAAAACAACTGATATGGAGAACAGATCAAGAAGAGAAAACATAAGAATAACTGGACTGGAATAAACTATGATCAGAAAAAGAATCCTGATGCAATAATACAAGAAATAAAAATTATATATATATTTTTATTATATATATATATATATATATATATATATATATATATATATATATTCTTTATAAAAGAAAAAATGTCCTAAGTGTTAGAACAAGAACAGAAAGTAAAAATAGAAAAAAAAATCCACTAATTACCACATGAAAGAGATCCTATAAAGAAAACCTACAGGAATGTCATAGCCAAATTCCAAAACTCCCAGCTCAAGTTGAAAATATTATAAGCAACAACAAAAAACAATTTAATTATGGCAGTCACAATTAGGATCACACAAGACCTAATAATGGCTATTCCACAGGTCTTGGAACATTATATATCAAAGAGCAAAACAATTTGAGTTGTGGCTGAAAATATCATACCTAGCAAAGTTAAACATAATCTTGAATAAAAAAAAAATTGGACATTTAATGAATTGCCAGACTTTCAGGATTTTGTGGCAAAAAAGATCTGAACTTAATAGAAAATTTGACATAAAAGATCCAAGAGAAACATAAGATAAAAAGAATAATTATCTTTTACAAATGAGGTGTGAGAGGCAGAATTGATACAGATGAATTATATGGGGAAGGAGCTGGTAGTTCTGGAACCCTACTTTCATGGGGAATGGGTTAAAGAAGGAACAATACATATATATCTTGAAGGTATAAAAATCTTCTAAATTGAGAAAGAAATAAGAAGGTAAGGTGACAAGGAGGGGAAGAGGAAAAGGAACTCTATTCATATCAGATATGGGTTAAAGAGAGAAAAACATACATTTAGGAGGGAGTAAAAATCTTATAAATTTATAAAGAAATAAGGGGATGCGAAAATAGGATAAGAATAGTACGCAGGTTAACAGGAATGGGATAAAGACATAGTTGGAAAACTATAAAAGTCTACTAAATTCAGACAGAAAGAAGAGGGCAAGGGGAAAAGATAAGGACAGAGGACAAGGGAGGGATCCTTGGAGTAAGTTAAGTAATAGGAGATCAAGGTAGTGGGTAGAAATAAAACAGAGGAGTCAGAAGGGAGAGGAAGTAAGTGATACACACAAACAAAATAAAGATTAGGAGTAGAATTTACTATGTAAAAAAATGTAGGAGTAGTAATCATGATGTCATTCAAAGTTAAAGGTAAAAGAGAGAGAAAAATAGAGAGGGAAATACAGTATAAGGTTGGAATATTGCTATAGTGTAGGAAATGAGCTGGTGGATTAAGAAAAATATAGGACTTACACTTATGAAGGAAGATGTTATCCATGTTCAGAGAAACGTAGGACTAACAAGCATAGTATATCTTATATACATGAATATAAATGTAATATCTGTGTATGATTATAATTATTTATGAAGATATATGTGTATATATGCATATGTGTGAGTATATGTGTATGTGTCTGTGTGTATATATTCAATTAATTGTAGCCCTTTTGTGGGGAGAGGGAAAGGAGTAAAAAAATAAAGTAAAAAGTTCACAACAGGACAGAAGAAAATCTACAAGGAAGCAAAGATGTGTAGTATTTACCTTTGAATACAATGTGTAGTATTTATTATATAAGTATAATATATTTATGTATAGTATTATTATGTAAGCTTTTTTGAAATGGTAAATTTATTGCTTTATATTTTAAATTCTCTGTTATGTTCTGCTATGCACATGGTAATTTTTTCTTTTTCTATTTTGGATTTAAGTTTAAAATAAATGTTAATAAAAGAAAATAAAGAAATTAATACAGGAAAGGTGGTCAGGGATGCTATCAGGAGGAGGAGGGTTTCAGTGTGTGTCAGAAGACAGAGTGAAAAAGGAAAATATTTAAGATAATGGCATGCCTTTATTTAACCTATATAAGATTGCTTGCTGTCTTGGGAAGGGGTGTGGCAAGGGAGGGAAGGAGGAAAATTTGGAACACAAAATAAATGTTAGAAACTATCTTTATGTGTATTTGGAAAAATAAAATACTTTTGAGGGGGAAAAAAGAGCCAAAAACATAGCCTTGGGGCATCTCCCCCTTTCTCCCACCCTAATTAGTAGCTCTGATTCAGATTAACATCTAGCAAAGGAAATGGAGGAGCTGTCAAAAACCTAGGAGGAGAATTAGGAGAGACTAGCTTTCACAAGGGGAGAAAATGGACAGTGCTAAAAGTTTGCAGAGGTGTGAAGAAAGATAAAGGCTGATGAAATGTTTTAGATTTGGTAATTAAGAGATTCCCTACTGACTTTTGAAAGAACAGTATCAGGTGAAAGATGAGATGCTATATTACAGAAACTTAAGAACTGAGAAAAAGCATAAGAAATGGAGACACTTAGAATTCTTTCAAAAAAAAAAACTTGGAAATTCTTGCATGAACTAATACAAAATGAAGTGAGTAGAACCAAGGAACATAGAATACAGTAACAGCAATATTGTACAGTGATCAACCATGAATGACTTTTAACTATTTTCAGCAATCCAGTGATCCAACTCCAAAGGATTCATGATGAAAAATATCCACTTCCAGAGAAAGAACTTATTGAGTCTGAATGCAGATGAAGCATATTACTTTCACTTTCTAAAATGTTTATTCTTTTGCTCTATTCTTTAATAACATGATTAATATGAAAATGTTTTACACAAATATACAAATATAACCTATAAGGGAGGGAGGGGATGAAGGAGAAGGAAGAAATTTGGAACTCAAAATTTGAAAAATTAATATTAAAATTGTCTTTTATGTAATTGGAAAAAATAAAATAATATTTAAAAAAAGATGAAAGCATATTTCTTAAGTATGGAACAGGAACTCAAGACAGCACAGTATAAGAGGTGTAATAGATCTAAAGGGGGACATAGTGAGGGGTAAATACAACAACTGAGTAAGACGAGAGGGAACATTTAATTGGAAAAGGAAAATGAGGCTTGTATTTAGCAGTGTTCAGAAGTACTAGGATGAGGAGGTATGAGGGGAGATAATATGCTCATCATTAAAGAATGAGTTCTGGCAGAATATGTTTCTAGGAAAATATCTATTGAGTAGGCAGGTAGACAGCTACTTCAAAGCCTTCTCTCAAGATCCAAATTCATAGCATGTGTCCCAGAATGCCAGTTGCAAGAAGCAGAAACAGGCAAAGCCAGCCAGGAAACAAAAACTATAGTTCAAATTGAATAAATTTCAAAAAAGAAGTCCCTGAGGCAAAGAAGCCAGTCCTGGGTGACTTGGATCAGAAACTGACTCAAGGTTTGTGGCAGCATCTTTATGGCTTACAGGCCAAAGGCAGGAGGTTTGAATTGAATTAGAGCTCCTCAGGAAGGCCCTTGGCCAAATACAAAGGATAGAGATAAGGGTTGGCTACAAAGTCTCCTGGTAAGTTTTTTTCCCTCCTTTCCACAGATTCAAAATTTATTCATGTTTCCAGGTCCAAGTTTAATTCTTAGTTCTTTTTTGAAGCCTGCTCCAACTAACTGGGCTCTAAATCAAGATGATTCCCCCTTTTCTCATCATCTATAATCCTTACTCTCTATATCACTTATTTATATATTGTCCTTTATTATTATTTATTCAATATTCTTTATAATGTCCTTTCCAACTCAGTTATAAACTACTTCAGAACATAACACACAGTATTCAATTTTTTTAAAAAATAAATCACATAAATCAATACCAAATTAACAAACATTAAGCACATAATATGTGCAAAACATTGTGGCCGGCTTCGAGTAGAAATAATTTAGATGATGGCAAATAAAAAATGTGATTTTACTCACTACGAATTTATGGTAAGTGTAATCAACTAGCCCTTTAATGTTGCTTAATAACTTTTATTCTACTATTATTGACTTTCCCTCATTTTTTGCAGTGATTCTTTAACTTCATATTTAGATCAAATGACAGCATCACTGTGATACAATTCAATGAAATTTGAAGTAAAACTTCATTTTTTTTCTTCCCAATCTCAACTACGCAGCATCATTTATTCTTCTTCACCCCAGTCTCAGATGAAGTTATCTCTTGTAAAGCTAAACCCCTCCATGTGTGTTCTTGATCCCAAACCTTCCTGTCCTTCTAATCATCTTCTGACAAATAAGCATACTATCTCATGCATCTTCAACCGTAGTCTTTCAAACAGCTTTTTCTCAACTGTCTACAAATTATTCAAGTAATCTCTTGTACCCTTCCTTTCTCCTCCCACCAATTCAACTTTCATTCCATTATTTCCACCCCTTCCTTCCTACTTACTCCAATCCAGTGGCCAAATGTATCCCAATAATCTATTTAGAAGGTTACTTAACACACAATATCTTTATTTCCTCACCATCCACTTTTTCCTTGCAATTCTCTGGAAATTTTATTCTTCTCTTCCCCACTAACATTTTTCAAAGATAACAATAATTAATATGGCAATTTTTTTCCAGTCCTTGACTTTTTCACAATATCTTACATTTATCTCCTAGATTAACCCTACTTCAAATGTAGAAATTATACACTTTTTGATTTTCCTGTTTCTCCAATTGCTCCTACACCCCTTTCACCAACTCCTTATTCTCTTCCTTAATGGATGTTCCAAAGGTTTTATTCCTGGTTCACTCTCTTTCTTCAAGCACACTCTTCTTTGGAAACCTATTTACTTTTTAGGACTCAATTATCACCTTATCATCTCTGCAGATATTTCCCAGAGCTATATCTACAATTTTAACCTTTCTTTTAAGCTCTAGCCAGAGCCCTATCTCCACCTAAAAGTTTTAACAAGTCAACATGTTCAAAATTGAATTTATCTTTCTCTCTCCCATTGAATTCATTGTCAGTGATAGTGACTCACTCAGTCTCCAATTTCTGATATCTTGATGTCATCAATTTTTCCCCCGCACCACAATCAGTAACCAAATTTCATTGATTCTATCTCTAGTCCACATCACATTTGTTCCCTCTTCTGTATTCCCAGTCTTACTACATCAGTAGAAACCCTCACTGCCATCTGCTTGCATTATTGCAAAATTACAGCTTTTTTGCCTCCAATCTTTTTCTTTTTCAATCTGTTATTCATACTATTGCAATATCCATTAGGTACAAATTGGGTTATGCCATTCTCTTGCTCAAAAATTTTCAATATTTCTTAATAATCTACCGAGTTTAACTAGCATCCAATAGTCTGCAATCTACTGCTAACCCAGTGCTCTTTCCAAACTTATCATACACTATTTTTTCCTATTTAGTCTGTCATAGACAAACTAGACTGCTGTCCCTACTAACCATGCCTTGTACTTTCCTGTTTCTTTGCTTATGCTTACTCAGCTCCATATCTGGACAAGTTATACTCCTCCAACTGCCTGTTAAAAATAATTCCTATACTTCAAAGCCTAAAATTAGTTAATTCTTCTCTAAAGCCTCTCTGATCACTACAGTAATTAAGCAATGACTTTTCTTTCAATGGGCTGCACCTCATTTTGTACCTCTCTAAGATATTTGTATTATTTTATTAGTTATGTGTCATTTCCTATTATACCATGAGCTCTAATGAAGCTAATTTCCATCCTTATCTACACTTTGTAATTCTACACACAAAAGTTATTTAATAAAATGTTGGTAGACACTACTACATTTCTTTATATATTTTTGCCCTAAGTAAGAATGCCTTCCACATCTCATCAATGTAATTTCTTTCTCAATTCTTTTAAAAGAAGACTCCAGGAAGTCAAGGTAAGCAGGATGCATCTCCAAAATCTGTATCCCCATTTTTATGCCCACTCCTCTGTAACCCACATTTCTTTCTGTATCTTCAAAACTTAGCTCAACACTTGTTTTCCTCCAGAAAATCTTTTAGGACTGACCTTACTGTTCATTCTTATATTAGGAACACCTTAGTCCCCCATGTCTTCACTTTGAACAATAGTAACATGTAATCAGAATCAGAATTAGAAAATAACTCAGATATCACCTAATCCAATTTGTACCTGAATAGGAATTCCCCTCTACAACATCCTCCAAAAGTGGTTATCCAGTCTCCATATGAAGACTTACAGTGATAGAGAACTCAGTAATTAGAGAGGCAACCCATTCTACTTTTGGATAGCTCTGATTATCAGGAAGTTTTTCTTTATATGCAAGGAAGCTCTCTGTTTGGGGGATTTTCTACCCACTGCTCCCTGCTCTGCCCTCTAGGACCAAGCAGAAAAAAAATACCCTCTGTCTTTCACAGAACAGTTTCTAAATACTTGAAAGCAATTATTGTGCTCCCTCCCTTAAATACTCTCTTCTCTAGACTAAATACTGCAAGTTCCTTTAACCGTTGTCATGTCAAATGTCAAGGTCTTTAGTCATCTCATCACCCATCATGGTTACTCACCCTCCTCTGGATGCATCTATAAAGTTGGTAATATGTTTCCTAAACTGGCACTTAGAACCAAATACAATATTTCAGATGCAATCTGACAAGGGCAGAATATGTTGGGATTATAAGCTCCCATATTCTGGACACTATAATTCGATAAATGTAATCTGTGACAGTGTTAGTTTCAGTTGATATTACACTACTGATTCATATTGCCTTTTAAATCTATTAACCTCCCACATCTTCATATCAAATTTTGTTATCTCTTAAGCTTATCACTGTATGTAGCCCATAATAAAGGCTTTAAAAAATGCTTGTTGAAGTCACACTTCTTCCATTTTGTACTTTGATTCAAAAAATCAGTTCCACAAGTGGAGGATTTTTAATTAGCTCACTTTTTTAAACTTGGTTTCATTTTTTAAGGTTTTGAGAAACTAATTGAAACATAATAATTTGTATTATAAACCCTAAGATTATTGAATTGAGGTTGAAATATTATACTTTCATATTATCAGATAGTATTATTTAGATCTTTCTGAATCCCAATTCTATCAATTGACATGTTAACCAAATCTCCCAGTTTCATGTCATCTGGAGATATAATTATAAGTGCCTTCACCCAATTCACTGATAAAAAAGGTTGACTAGCATAGGTCTGTAGATATTTCCCTCTATGATGACATTTCTTTATTCACTTGTCTTTTGATTCCATAATTTGATCAGTTACAATTCCATCTAACTTAACTATATCTACTTTTCATCTTTCTGTTTTGTCCACAAGGATAGCTAGTCAAATGCTTTGCCAAAATCCAGGCATTCTTCTGACCCGAGTCTAATTCATCTGTCAAAAAAAGAAAATGTTATTTTGTTCTGACCTGTTCTTCTTGAAACCATAAAGACTCACAGTTCTCACTTCCTTTTCTTAATTCTTAGTTAATTGTTTCAGATTTTTTCTTAGTTATATATTCTAGATCCCCAATTATGGCCTCTTGATTATAGCCTTCCACTTATCTGTATCTGCTTCCTAGTAGTACTTCCACAGTCATTTAATCTTATGATCATTATGGAAATAAACATTAGCAACCTAATGACAAATGAACTTTTAAATAGCATGAGGGTGTAGATAATAAGCCCAAAATTATGTCAGTTTACTATGAAGCACTTACATTATTGTTGTGAAGATATTCAATGGCTCGAAGGATTTGGAAGAGATATTTTCTTAGTCGTTTACTTTCAAGTCCATGACAGCAATGCTGTAACTCATCTAAAACTGTGTGGTCAATAAATTCAAATACCAAATGAATTTTCCTTTTTTGTCTGAATACTTCAATTAGATTGACCAGATTTTCGTGGCGAAATTGCTATTAACAAAAGAAAAAAAGGTTTTCAGAAATTATCCTAAACACTCTAATTTGTATACAATTCCTACATAATATTGAATTGAGATTAAATTATCACTTTACCTCTAGTATTTCAAATTGAGTCATAAATTAAGGGAATTTTGGTCCATTGAAGGATCTTCTTTAAGTAAAGGCAATGTCTCCTTGTCAATATGACCCTTCATTTTTCATATCTGCTTATTCCAGGATAACTATAGGCAGAAGTAAGCTGATATTGATATTTGGCAAAGTGCTAAAGAGTTATCAATGTGAACTTTTAAATTCCACTCGGAAGCCAATCCAACATCTTTACTAAATGGTAGTAAGAGCTTTTATTTCAACAGAGCTTAAAATTTTTAATTGATTTCAGTGATAGTAAAGGTTACAAAGACAATTTTACTGTTTGATGTCTATATGTCAAAGAACTACCAGTTATTGTAAACTCTTAGAAGGTGAACACTAAAAAAAGAATGTAAGAAATACTGGGTAGTCATCCAAACAAATTATCAAAATGCAAGAGAATCTTTAAAATGCTTAAAAACTTCTCATATGAAACTTTTCCTTTAGATATGTGCCCATAATTTAAACATATCTGTAGCAATTTAATAGGAATTTGTGAAGCTATCTGTGGGTAGTATAGTGCCATATATATGTCCACATTACTCAGTTAAATGTACAAAATATTTCCCGTGATAAGAACCATCTTGATTTTGCACCAAAATTTCTTAAAACAATTATATCTGTCACTGTAACAAGTTTTTCAAGGTGCCAAAAATGTTATTTCTCAAATCTTTTACTGTTTAAAAAACAAGAATAAGGATAATCTATTCAATACTCAATAACCTAAGGAATATAAAGCACTTTTTAAGATAAGTATATTTCAACTCAACTCATATATTCAAGGACTTACTCATATAGAGGTAAAAACTACTGAGCTAATCATCAATTTCCCAAAAAAACAAAACCACGTACATTGTAACAAACATTCTATCATTTCCAACATTAAAATACAGAAAGCCTAATTTTTTTTACTGGATTTTCATGTACAACAAATACTATCTTTTGACTATAAATCCTAAATTTATATATGTTAAATTACCAATTCTCTAAAAAGAAAAAATTTAGGTGGTAATATTCTTTCCCAATTTTACCAAAACTCTAAACAGTAGTTGAAAAAGGTACATTTTAATGCTACATTTGTTAAGTTATTAAACATTTTGTGGCAAAATATTTACATTTATTCCAACGGGCACGTGGATTTTTAAAAATTAAATTATGTAATATCACCCTTCTGTTCTTTTAATTCATAATTCTTTAAAAGTTTTTAATTTCTTATCCCAACTCCCCAAGTAACACAAGGATAGCAGTAAAAAGAATAATTACTTCTGATCTCAGCAACATCCCACTAAAACCAAAAAAATATATAGTTTCTGGTTCAGTTTTTATTATACCAGGTGGCCACAAATCTGATTGTAGTTTTATTAAAACTACTCTCAGACTTTTGGGCCATTCTGTGGAAAAGACAAAGGTAATGAAAATAAAGGATATTTTGAAAGGGTAAATAGATATACTACAAGTAAATTAACCAGAACAAGTGGTCACCTTTTCTTTAAATGTTACAATGAAATCAAAATCATGCCCAACTTCCTTTTTTGATCCTAGTTCTATTATTTTTTTCTGCAAATGGTAGAGTTGTGTTCTATAGAAGCACACCCACTGGTGAAGTTTCACAGAGCTTTTATAGAAATCTTATCTCTTGGAAGAAACTACATTTAGTTCCAAATTGTCATCATCAGTTAAGGCTTTAAAGTAAGGATTCTATCTAGTTCAAACTAAAAGGCACTCAAATTCAATGACATCAACCCAAAGTCATGCTAGAAGCAAGCAAATCAGAGATAACACATTTGAAGTGTCTCAAAATAAATTTTATTTAACAGTCATGATGACATTTATATACAATTTCACAAATGCCTTCACAATTAATACACACTATCACAAATACTTTGTGACAAATTGATCATTTTTTCCAAAACAATTTAACAGAAAAAACAACCAGCTCCATTATCCCAAAGAAAAACTAGAGACAAAAGTATTTCTATTTCTACTGAAACATAACAGTAAATAAAGGCACATAGTACAATTACAAAAATGGTCTTAAATATATAAAAAGAACATGATTTCTTCATTGTAAGAACCTAGAGTGATGACTTATTAAAGAAATTTTAGGTTTAAAAAATTTAAGTGATTTGCCCAAGGTAATACAATTAATTTTATTGATAGTATTTGAACCTATATCTTTCTGACAGCCTTTTGTATTCTCTACAAAATGATATCAGCTTGATCCACCTTTCAAGGAAAAGACAGACCATTTCATATCTTTGCCAAGAAAAACCTCAAATGGGGTCATTAATAGTTGGACAGACTGAAAAACAACTGAGTAATAATGTAAATCCACAAGAGGTAAAAATATTTTTGTATTAAAGAAAAAGCTGACTTCCTAAAAAGTAGTAATAAACTATCAATGTTCTGTATATAGTTCAAATTAAAATAGATTATCTAGATAATTGTATTCTTAAATGTTGATTCATCCTTCCACTTCATATCCTACTAAATGAAATACATGGGTAGTTTAAGTATTATGTATAGTCAAGGTTCATATATTTACAATTATGTTCTTTTCTCACCTGATTTTTTACAATTATACTCTTATCTAATTTTTTCCTCCAGATTCCATCTACTTTTACAACTTAAAAAATCATTGCTATGCAGATGTACATTTCTTCCAACTTCAAAACTGGATAAGGAAATTTCATTTCCTCCTTCAAACTAGTTGTCCTTAGACTAAGCTGTGCTTAGACATCAGTGATACCACAATTCCCCTAGTCACTTAGGCTAGAAACTTTGGAACAATGGACTTGGGGTCAAAAGATTTGGATTAAAGTCCCAGTTCTGTCTTTGCCTCCTTGTATGACTTTGGTGAAAGCCACTTAGTTTGTTTCCTCTTCTCTAAAATGGGAATAAGTGGCACTTGTACTACCTAAGGAATGTAAAGCACTTTTAAAAAAACTTTGAGAATGGCAGTCAGCAAGTCTGGTTTCAATTCTTCCACAACTACTACTTTGTATGTTTTTGTTCCTACTCAAAAGAACCTTAGCATGAAATTTTTAAGTCTTCCACAATCTGGCCTCAATCTAACTCTCCAACTATATCTTCTATGACTTACCTACAGAAAATCATCTACTCTCTACACATTCCTTTCCTCCCCATCTTCTCTCATATGCTTACTCTGGTCAGAAATAGCTACTCTTCTCTACTTATCTAAAATTTACCCAATCTGTAATATGCAACTCAAATTCTAACTGAACCTTTCTCAAACCACGGGGTTCCTAAGATCCCTTTCCTATAGTGCTCATTGTACAACTTATTTGACATTTACACTTTTAATCTTAACTACTTATTTAAGTATGTTTTCCTTTAACTGCAAATTCCTGGAGAATAAAGATTGAATCTTCCTTCACTGTTATTGTAAGATAGAATTGTACAGTTTCAATTGCTTAATCTGAATGATTCTTTCATTAAATAGGGCTTTAAAATCTTTAATTTTTGTGCATGTATTTAAGTTTTATTTGTTAAAATTTCAAAATACTTTCTGTAACTTTTCTACTGAACTTTTCCCATGAATCATAAAGGGCAAACAATAAAATTGATGACACCTCCTTTTTCTATTTGTACGTGTGTATTTATTTATACACTTAAAGAGCACGGAATTTATCAAAATATCCTAATATGGAAATGACTTTTATTTCCTAGTCATTTCTCTTGACTTACAATAACAATTAAGGCAAAAGAAGCAAACCTTTAGAAACTTTATTTCTCTCATTGCAATTTTGTTGACAGATTTTTCCGGTTTTTCATAAAATATCTTAATGGCTACTATCTGCCCAGTATCCTTATGTTTACACTTCATGACCGTTCCATAACTTCCCTCTCCCACTTTTCCAAGGGTTTCATACATCTCCATTTTCAAGACTGGTTTCTAGTTCTTCATTAAAAAAAAAAAAAAAAAAAGATAAATGTTTATATTTGCACTTGCTCCAGGTTAGAAATCTATCTCTAGAACAAATCCACAAGTTCTTCCTAAAGGAAAACAAAGGATTTTGAATATTTCGGAATCTGTGAACATCTAGTCCCAATATAAGATGAGTAAAGGAAAATGCAAAAGTTTTCTCCTTCCCCCTTCTTTTCTTTTGGGGCACAGGCACTCCTCATAACTTTATGATCCTATCCCCATTACATACATAATTCCTAACTGTATTCACAGAGTTTCAACCACTGCCATCAAACTCTGGTTTCCCCAACAACTTCAGACATAATCCACTAGTACCTGGGGACCCCATAACACCTGAGATTCCAACATAACCTCGAACTTCCCTGCCATTTTTTTATATGACCTTCCCCAATCTAGAAGGAGGGCCCGGCAACCCATCAGGACTTCGAATACTCAGCCCAGCCAGGTCTCAGTTTCCTCACCTCAGGCCTAGGGCAGTGTAAATCCTCCAGATACCCCTCACATCCCCCCTCCCCCTGCAAGTCTTACTCCCAGGGCAGTTCCTGCAAGATGAGACCCTTAAGAGACTCCGCACCCCCACATCACCTTCTCCACGCTGGGTAAGAACCTCTTCCAAGAAGTTCCCAAAGCCTCAGTCCCCTCCCGAATCAGAGTACAACCTCGTCCCCAACAGACTTCAGCCCCAAATCTCCACCCCCGTGTCCCGCCAGAATAATCTCCCATTACCTAGGCTCCCACATTGCCTCAATTCTCCATCCCCCTCATCAAACCCGCGGTTCCCAGGCCCCGGCCGAGCGTGGCCCGGCTGCAGCATCCCCCTCCGCTCCGCCCCGCCGTTGACCTGGTCAGGGCAGCTGCCACCACCGCCTCAGCCCATCCTGCGGCCCCACGGACCTGGCTCCGAGAAGTCGCAGCCCTAGCCCTAGCCCCAACCCGGCCCCAGGGTCGTGGCCTCGCCGATCCGGCCTCGCCCTGCCCGCCTGCCCCACCACCCACTACCATGGCAACACGGGCAGGGCGGGGACAAGACGCGACGCGCGCAGGACCGGAAGCTTCTTGAGCTCACCTGGTTTGGAACGGCAAGCAGAAAGGGACAGAAGAGAAAGAAGGTGGGCCGCGGCCCGGTCTGGACCTGGCCCTGGGGATGGCAGTAGGAGTGGCAGGGGGGCAAAGCGCAATATACTGCGGAAATGCCGTAGTCATCTGCTTTTTTGCCCGGGGTCGTTGGAGCCAGAATGGACCTTCTAGGGCTCGGTGCCTGGGATAATATCGACCGAAACGTGAGGATTCGGGCCTGAGAATCCGAAACGAAAAGCCTGGAGGCGGCGGAAGGAGAGCCGGGGAGGAGCACCGGCGAGTCCGGGCCAGCTCGGCTCGCGACGATCCCTACTCCATCGCTCCCAATTCAGGCTCTTAGTATCCTGACCGCCGGCTGTTGTCGTAGCCTCCTCAGTCATCAAAAAGTTATTTTCTCTCTCGCCCTCCCTCCTGCCTCCCTCCTGCCTCCCTTCCCCTCCCTTCATTGGAAAAAGAAGGAAAAGTAACCCCCTCTTTCAGAGGTGCGTAGCGTGGACCACGGAACCTCAGGAAGCCTGACTGGTCATTGTTCAGCAAGCGTTTATTAAGCATCTAGCAGTCAACTAGAATCTGTTAGACATATGTGTAATTAGCGCGGAAAATACAACGAAAGGGGTGGAGGTGTGGGGTTTGGGAGAATTACCTAAAACCAAAACATGGTCTCTGCCTTCCAAGAGTTCACATTCGAATGGGGGAAACAACATGCCGGTATCTATATATCTACAGTGATACAGTGTGTATGGAAGGTAATCTCACAAGGAAGGTATATATAGTGATAGGAGGAAAGAAATGACTTTTGCAAAAGGTGGAATTTGAGCTGAGTCTTGAGAGAAGTCAGGGAAACGGAGTCCGCAGTCCCCCAGAAATGGGGGACAGCCAATACAAAGAAGATGGAGTGTGTAGAGCTAGAGTTAACACCAAGTAGGCCAATGTAGAATGTGGTGGAGGGAAGGAAAGTATGAGAAGACAGGAAAAGGTAGGAAGAAGCTAAGGTATGAAGAGTTTCAAATGCTAAAGAGAAACTTATGTGGAGAAAATTGGAGATAAGCCACTGGAGTTCACAGAGCAGGAGAGTGAAAGTGATCAGATTTGTGCTTTAGGAAAATCAACTTGGACATTAGTTTAAGATTATATTGATGTACAGAGGCTTCAAGTAATTAGAAGCCTAGAGGAATAATCCAAAATTAATGAGGACCTGAACTAGACTTGTGGCTGGCTGTATGAGAGCAAGAGAAGGAGATATATAGGAGAGATGTTTTAAATACAAGATTTGGTAATGAAATGTTTGGGGGGATGGACGAGTCCAGAATGATTCCGAAGTTGTGATCATAGGTGATTGGTTAATGGCATCCTCAAACAAAAATTTGGAAGGGGATTAAAGTAATGGATTTTATTTTGAATATATTAAATTTGAGATACCTATTGTTCAAACTGTCCAAGAAATAGCTAAGTGGCTAGTTCAGGAGACCTAGGGCTGGATATCTAGACTTGGAAGTCATCTGCATAGAGAAAATAATTAAACTCATGGGAACTGATAAGATTGATGAGGTTTAGATTTAGGGAGCCAAAATGAAATTAGGGTTTCTGGTGGTCAGGGAGTTAAATGATAAAGTCTAGTAACAGGTTTGGGGTTCAGGGAGCCAAAGGGAGAGGTTTGACTCCCCTGCAATCCCTTGGGATTCAGCACAAGGGTAGAATTTTGGGGACTCCCTTCTACCTGCATAAAGGTTCTCTGTAAAGGAATTTACAGTTCTGAAAACCTAGATTGATAAAAGAGGTTTATTATGGGGATTGGAAGTAAGGTTAGAAATCCTGACAGAGAGGCATAAAGTTTGGTTAGGGAAATAGATGAGGGTAAAGAGAGGATGGCACTGGAAAGAATATTCCAGTGGACAGAGGCCCTTGGCGTGCCAAGCATAGGGCTGGCATGTTTGGAACCTCTGCAAAGAGAGGATTTTAGTTTGGCTCTTTTTATAATGAGAGATTTAGCTAAAGGGGGCCCTTGGGTAGAGTCCCAAGTTGGTTCCTTGCTGAGTTTCAGTTTGAGCTAGTATTTGAATTCAATGAGTTTCAGGATTGAGCCAATCCCATCCAGATAACAAAGATGAAACTGTTTGTCCTTCAGGGTGTGGTCCCTCACTGAGGCAGAGTTGAAGGAAATTTTCTCCGTCAGGGATTTTCAGTTTTGGGGTCCCCTCTTCAAAATCACCAAGTGAAAATCTATAGAGGAAAAAGAGGGTTCAGGTTGGACTCTTGGGAAATACATTAATAGATATGAAAAATCAGTAAAGGAGACTGAGGAGCAGTTAGATAAAACCAAACAGAGTGGAGAAATTGAAAGAAAAATGGTTATAGAGTCAAGAAGATCTGAGCTCAAATCCTGCCTCTGCTAAAATTGTGATCATAGGCAAATTATTTAATCTTAGTGCCCCAGGTAACTCTTAAAATTTATTTACCAGGTACTAGAAATTGCTTAGTTAGTCTGTCACTGGAAGTAGTTTCCACTCTGGGATTTCCCTAAGTGGATGAAGTCACAGTTCTAAACCAAAACAAGAGAGGAAAAACTTTCTGGATCATTGTTTAAGTGGCATTTTGATAAGGGCAAATGATTATCTACTGTGTTCTAGAGATGGGAAGAAGTATGGATGTGCATTTGTGAATAAAACGTCCTATTTTTTTTTTCTAGAGGAATTATTTTAACTGCACATTTCAAGTTTGTTTTCTACAGTTGCTTGTCAGAAATATGGTAAGAAAGCTTTTAGACAAATGTGGGTTTCCTCTCTATTAGTCACAACCATGTCCATATTGGTAGAAGTATTATGAACAACATTAACAAACAAAGAAAAATCAATTGTATGGAGAATATTTATTGCTCAGATTATCAATTGCAGTTGTAGTTGAATGGGCAGCCCTTTGAATTAGTCCATTACTTATATGTCATAGGGAAACAATGTTTAAAAAAAAAAAAAAAAGATAGGCCCAGAACTGAAGATTATGTACGCTGGATTTATGGGAAAATGACATCTCTTTTTACAATCCCAAACTATTCTCTGACACAAAATTGCATTTAGAAGCATTTAAAATAACACAATAGGAAATGACCTCACATCTTTGGCATTTATGTCTTTCTTTTTATTCATGTGCCTATTTTCCCAGTTCAGGTCCTCATCACTGCTGGCCTGGAGTATTCCCATAGTTATCTAATTGGTTTCTAGAACTCACATCACTATACAAACATTACATTCCGGCTAAACTGGTTTATTTGTTTCTTGTACTTAACATTCCACCTTCTACCTTTATGCCTTTGCAAGAGTTTTTTTTGTTGTTGTTTTTGTTTTTTTAATGATTGGAATGCTACCTCTCCTGACCTCCTTCTCTTGGAATCTTTAGTGCTTTTCAAGGCTCAGCTGAGGTGCCACCTATTTCATAAGACCCTTCCTCATCTCCTTCAAAATAATTTGTACTATTTATATATACTTTTTATTAACTGTTATATATTATAAGTTTATAGTAAGCTACTTGAGGGCAAGGACTGGTCTTTTAAAATTAATCTTTATATCTCTGCTGCCCAGCACAGATGTACAAGCATATAATAAATATTTGAATTGCACCAGATCTAAACTTTATATTTCACCTAGTACTATTCATGGTACTCATCAAATTAATTTTAATGTATTCTTTGTGATACTTTTATAAAGTCATATAATTGTGATAGTGTTTAGTGGTTTAATTGTATCTGACTCTTTGTGACTCTATGGACCAAAGCAAACCAATGCTGTCCATGAAGTTTTCTTGGCAAGGACATGAGTTATTTGCCATGTACTTCTCCAAAAGCAAAAGAGGTTAAATAACTTGCTCAGGGCCACATAACTAAGAAGTATCTGAGGTTGAATTTGAATTCAGGCCTTCCTGATTCCAGGACTTTCCAACTACTTTCCAACCACTAAGCCATCTAGCTGCCTCTTTGAAAATGTTGTCAAATAATATTTAATAATTTTACAGCTTACATAAAACCCTGAAGATACACCCTCTTCCTGCTTCCTCATGTGTGACTCTGATTTCTGGGTACTTTGCAACTTTACCAGACATAAAATATCAAGAAGGGAGAATACTTGTGTGAAGAATACTAAAAATCATCCTTCAAGTCCTACCCAGAAAAAAAAAAAAATGAAAGAAAGAAAAAAAAGTTTTGGACTGAAAATCTCTTTACTGGGCTCTAATAAAATAAACTGAGTCCAACTTTATTTACAAAGCTTCTTTCAAAAAGATACATATTCTACATACCAAATAAAAAAGATAATGTCATACTTTTTTTTAGTAACTACCTCTTTTAAAATAATTTCATTATTAAAAATTTCTACCGTCCTTCCAGCCTCCATTTATCTCCCCCCAACTGAAAATGAAAAAAAAACAAAACCGGGGCAGCTAGGTGGTGCAGTGGATAGAGCACTAGCCTTGAATTCAGGAGGACCTGAGTTCAAATCTGGTCTCAGACACTTAACATTTCCTAGCTGTGTGACCCTGGGCAAGTCACTTAACCCCAGCCTCAAAAAAAAAAAAAAAACAAAACCCATAACATAGTCAAGTAAAACAAATTTCTGCATTGGGCATGTCCAAATGTTCAAAGTGGTCATTCTGCTCTATCAAGAGGTTGATAGCATATCTCATCATTTGTCCTCTGAAAAATGGCCATTCGTTACAATGATCAGAATATTCTTTCAAAGGTGTTGTTACTTATTGTCATTGTTCTCAGGTTCTGTTCACTTTGTTTTCTGTCAGTTCTTACAAATCATCTAGGTTTTTCTAAAACCAGCCCCTTCATCATTTCTTATAATACAATATTATTTCTTCACATTTACATCCTATAATTTGTTTAGCCCAACTTGTTTGCTCCCAACTTATGGGAACTCCCTCAGATTCCCATTCTTTGTCACCTCAAAAAAACTTTTTTTTATGTTGGTAGAATTTGTTTTGCTTAGGACTATTCTCTCCTTTAATCTGCCCTTTCTTCAATACCCCCTTTTCTTTCTTTCCTTTTTCAATTTCCCTGTTGAGTGAAGTATATTTTTGTGCTCAATTCTGTTTATCTATATGTATTCTTCCGACAATTCAGATGAGTTTAAAAAAAAAATGTCTATTTGCTCACATTTAAATGAGATTATCCCTAACTTTCCTTCCTCCTCTCCTACCCTTACTTTCAACTCTTAAGGTCCTTAAGACATAATAAAATCAAAGGTCTTGTCTAATTAGATGCCATGATCCCTGATGATAAAGTTCAAAGAGAACTCATATATCATTTCTCTACATTTGTAAGTAAATTAACAGATTCTTATTTGATTCCTTGAGTTCACTGTTTGTGCAACTTTTTCTCTAAATTCCTATATTTAAATTCAATTTTTCATGCATTTACGTACTTTTCAGCAGAAGTGCTTGAAAGTTTTTTATTATGTTAAAGATCAATTTCCCTACCAACAGGATTATATTTAGTTTTGCTGAATGATTTATTCTTGTTGCAAACCTATATAATTTTTCACTTGTAATATATTTTAAAGTCTCTGGTCCTTTATAGTGACGAGTATACTCATCTACAATCATCTGTAGCTCCTCATTTTCAGAAGTATTTCTTTCTGGCGGATGGCAGCATTTTTTCTTTGATGTGGAAGCTCTGGATTTTTACCATGCTGTTTCTGGGAGTTTTAATTTGTAGATTTCTTTCAGCAAGTGGTCAATGGATATTTTCTATTTATACTTTATCCTCTGGTTCTAAGAGATCTAGGCAGTTTTAAGTCTTTATGAAAATTGCCTATCAGATCTATAGGAAGGGAGGAAAGTTCATGACCAAACAAGAGAAGCTTCATAGGTTAAATGGATATTTTATTATATACAATTATCTTTGCACAAATGAAATTGATAAAATTATAATTAAAGTAGGAATCTGGGGAAAAAATCCATCTCCTGATAACTCATTTCTAAGACATAAAGGTATCTATTTCAAATTTATAATTAGAGCCATCTCTAATTCACAAATGGTCAAAAGATATGAATAAGCTTTTAATAGTCATATGAAAAATGCTGCAAATCATATAGAGACACAAGAATTAAAACCACCCTGAAGTAGTTTCATATTTATCAGATCGGTTAAGATGGTGAAAAGGAAAAGTGACATATTGGATGAGGAGGCTATAGAAAAAACTGGGCTTTTTGGTAGAGCTGTGAACTAGTCCAGCCATTCTGAAAAAAAACAATTTGGAACTGACCCCAAAACTTTTAAATAGTATATACAAACAATATTATTACTAGTCTAAACTCTAAAGAGATAAAAAAAGTAGGGAAAGAAACATATGTCCAAAAAAAAAAAAAAAAAAAGATTTGTAGCAGCATTTTTGGAGGGACAGAATTCAGAAAAGCTAAATTAAAAAAGCAAAACAAAAAATTTCCTGAAACATTTTAAGTTCTTTTTAGACGTGGCTTTCAGGTAGTATAGTGATTCTTATTTTTTCTCTTTGATGTTTTTGGGATCAAATTGTTTTACATTTTCTATCTTTTTGGTCTTTAGACTTTAATATTTGTCATATACTCATTGGCTTCCATTTAGTCAATTCTAAATTTTAGATAGTTTATTGCTTAAGCAAGATATACCTCTTGGAACAAATTATTCTGATTTTTTCAATACCTCTCATTTCTTTTCCAATTTTTTTCTTCTAGGACTCTAAACACATTTTAAAATTTTTAAAATTTTTGCTTCATCTCTTTTAGGAATTCTAGTTGTACTTATGGCTAGATCATAAATATATATATATATGCATATATATATATATATAATTTTTTTAAGTATTTGTAGAGGTTTTGAAGTCATTCTCTTATGGGTTTGTCTCTCATGTCTTTACCATATTAGGTTTTTATGTTAGGATTCTTTTTTGTTTGTTCAGTTGTTCAGCTTATTTCCTGCTTCCAGATTTGATGTTGGACAGGCTTCTGTGCTCTTCAGGAAGGAAGGTCTGGCTGGTTCTGCTTATGGAAGGTATCAAACATTGTTTTATTTCAGGATCTCAAAAACAGTTCAAGACTGCTAAATTGAAAGGTTTTAGTGTTCTGAGTTGTCTGATCTATGGCAAAATCTAATCACTGCCCTTCCAGTCTCTGCAAGTTTCTGACCTGTGTTTGGGTCCAAACAATAATAGATTGTTGCTGGACTGAACCCTATCAGTTAGCTGAGAAACACTGCTGGTTCAGTGAGAAAACTATATGATTCTCTTTGGTCAGGGTTATTCCTCTGCAGATTGAGCTAGATGCTGGAAGTGAGACCCTGCTCTGCTTCTGGAATCTGAGCCACACAATTTTTCCTTGCTTCTGAACTTGTTCTCTTAGTATACCACCAAGGGACAATGGTTGCTACCTGCTGTAGTATACAAGTTGTCTTAAGTCTACCCTGGATACCTGGAAATGAGTACTGGGTGACATAACTGCCAGATAGTACCAGTTCCTTTTTGGTGTCCTGTTATGGATTTGGACCTTTTCTTGCCCTAATGCTCAGTCTGAGTCTGGGCACTCAAGTGCTCCAGATAACCACACTGTCTTGGCCAAACCCTGTTCCCAAGTGTCTGCAGTCCTCTCATTTCTCCCTGCCAGATCAGATCAGAAATTTTTTTCTTTTGACTTTTCCATCACTATTCAATATGGTGCATTTTCTATATGTTTTGGAGGTGTTTGGGGGGAAGCTCGCTGAATTCCCAGTATTCTGTCATCTTGGCTATGCCTCATCTATACTTTGTTTTCCCATCAGCCCCTGTCTAATACAAGAGCTTACATAAGTCTATAAAAAATTTGAGTTATTGATTTTAATAATTATCACATAACAATTATAATTAAAATGTATTGAAAGTGATCACACTCATTCTGTCTTGAATTCAGTCCCACATAAGTCTGATCCAAGCTTTAGGTAACAGATCCTTAGCTGATCTTACATTGCTTCTATTTTGAGAACCTCAGTTTGCCATGGGATTATGGATCTGGCAGCCTTGTTGCACAACTTTTGGAGAATACAGCTTTTTTTTTTTTTTTTTTTAATAGTAATAGTTTTTATTTGCCAGATATTTGCATGGATAATTTTACAACATTGACAATTGCCAAACCATTTGTTCCAATTTTTTCCCCTCCAGATGTCAGGTCGACCAATGCATGTTAAATATATTAGAGTATAAATTAAATACAATATATATATGCATGACCAGACAGTAAATACAGCTTTTCTTGAAAGGAGTGCTATCTATGTCTCCACTCTTGAGATTTTTTTTATCTCTACTTGTATATAGTAAGGCCTGATTCTATAGATAAATGATGACTCTCAAGATTATAAAGTACCATCCTGGGACAGCTACTGCTCTGTAAGCCTACCAGGTTGACCCCTACTACTCCTCTTAGCTGAGAACTTTGCCTCACAATTTACGGGGCAAAAAGGGGGAGGGAAATGAGATTATTCACTAAGAACTCCCTCCTCTCCCCTCTATCTCATCTCATATCACCTGGTTAGTTGGCTGGTTGGTTTTTGTCTTGCATACTTGAAGAGGACCAAAATGGTATCACTATGTTAGAGTTGAGTTACACTACGTCCCCCGACTGTGGCTGAGTGCTCTGCCACAGGTTGGACACAAATAGTGCCTGTGGGTAACTTCTATAATTTTGAACATCTCACACTTTGGGCTAATTCAGTTCTGCTTTGCTCATAAAGATAGAGCACAGCACCTTCTTTGATAAGGGCACACTTTGCTAGGAAATCTTGTGCCAGTATCGCTCATGTCATACAATCAATTCTAAAGTTCTTGAGAGACCTTGAAAGGGTCCTTGTATTGATTTTTCTGAAAAAGGTCATCTCCCTGACAGCCAGGATGGCTTTAGAAAAGACTGAGGAACAGATGATATGGTATTTACTGCTTGACAATTCCAGGAGAACAGATCTGTATACATTTGTAGATGTGATCAAGGCCTTTGATATTGTCAATCATGAAGGCTTATGAAAAATTATGTCAAAATTCCATTACCCAGAGAAATTCAGCGTTCTAGACGGTGGGCAATGCTTTTGAGTTTTCCAAATCACCAATGGAGTGAAACAAGGTTTTCATATCACCTATATTTTTTTCTATCACTTCCTCCTTCATTCCTTTTCACCTTTCTCCTTGCCTAGATAATCCTTCTGCATGTACAAGTGATCCTATTCCATTGTTTTCTTCAGGAGATTGTCCTATCATTCTTATTCTCTATCTCTATATACACTTGTTGCTTCCTTACTGTCTACAAACACATTCATGTGTTCTCCATCCTCAAAAAAACTTCACTTGATTCAGCTCCAATAGCTATTATCCCAAACCTCTCCTTCCTTTTGTGTTTTACTCTTTGAGAAAGCTGTCTACAATAAGTGTTTCATTTCCTTTCCTTTCCTCTTAACCCTCTGCAGTCTAGCTACCAAACTCATCATTCAGCCAAAACTCTTCTTTTTTGAAGTTATCAAGATCCCCTTAAATGTCAAATCCAATGATTGTCTTTTCCCAATCTTCATCATTCTTGACGTTTCTGCATCCTTTGACACTGTAGATTATCCTTTTCTCTTTGATACTCTCTTGTTGCTAGGTTTTTAGGACACTTCTCTCTTCTAGTTCTTCTCTTACCTATCTGATCTCTCTTCAGTCTTTATTTACTGTATCTTCATATAGGTCAGACCAACTAAGGATGTCCAACAGGCTGTGTCCTAGGTCTTCTTTTTCTAAACTTTTTCACTTGATCTTAGCTTCCATGGATTCTCATGATGATTCTCAAATCTACTTACCCACTCCTAACCTCTCTTCTGACTTACAAACTGCATCACTCAAAACTGAATGTCTAGCAGACATTAAACTCAACATGTCCAAAATTGAACTTATATATTTCCCCTTGAACTCTTCCCTTGTCCTAACTTCTCAACTACTGTTTAGGGTACCACCATTCTCTTAGTAATATAAGTTTGAAGCCTTGGTGTCATCCTCTATTCCTCACTCTCTCTCATGAACCTCCCTTCCCCCTAATATCCAATCTGTGTCTAAAACATGTTGATTTTATCTGTAATATCACTCACAAATATCCCCATTCTGTCTTGATACTACCATCACCCTGGTACAAATTTGCATCATTTCACAATTGGACTTTTTCAGTAATGGTCTGGTTGATCTCTCCAAAATCTAATCCATTCTCCATTCAGTTGATTACAAACACAAGTCTTTACAATGTCACTCCCTCCTATCCATTCAGACTCTAGTGGCTCCCTCTCAAGATCAAATATAAACTTCTCTGATATTAAAAACCCTCATAACCAACTCTCTTCTCCTTTCTTACATCTTAACTAACATATTAGCTCCTCAGAGAACTTTCTGATTCAATGACACTGACTTTGTTGCTGTTGCTCAAACAAAACACTCCATCTCCCAACTCCAGGAATTTTCACTAGCTTTTACTCATACTTTGAATGCTCTCCTTCCTCATTTTCACCTCTTGTATTCCCTGATCTTTCTCCAAGTTATATCTAAAACGCCACCTTCTACAGGAAATATTTCTCAATCCTTTTTAATACATGAAAAGTACCTTCTGTTGTTCATTTCTAACTTATACTGTATATCATTTGGTTGTACACATTTTTTTCTTTTGTTTCCCCATTAGATTGCACACATTTTTTTTTCTTTTGTTTCTGCATTAGATTATGAGGTCCTTGAGAGCAGGCTTTTGCTTTTCTTTATATTTTTGTGTTTTAACACATTGCCTACCCATGGTAGGTGCTTAGTGTTTACTTCCTGTTATCAGTCCTATCTTTCTCCTTCCCCCATACATATTCTTAATGCAATCCTAATACCCATGGTTTGCCTCTCTTAATTTTTCACTAACTTATTCTAGACCCTTGTCTTCCTGAGGAATTGCATTTGACATCTAAGACCCAGGTTTGAAGCCCAGCTAATTATTTACTATCTTTGTAACTTGGAAGAAATCATCTTGTAAAGTTCTTATAAAATTTAAGGAGTTTGCACTACATGACTTCAAATTCATTAGAATCAAAATGCTCATCTAACTGGCCATTCCTGACCTCCAAATCCTTATTCCTGGATGACCCTTCACAATCCAATTTCTTTAATCTTGATCAAGGGCTACTCAAAATCATTAGAATCATAAAAACTAAGCTGATTCCAACTATTTCAAATTCATATGTATCACCTCAAGTTCTTCTCAGATCTTCAAAATTTTTTCTACTCTACCCTATCAATTTATTATCTTATTCCTAATAGTTATCTCAAATATTTCTTTTTCTATTTTCTTTCCTGGCTATCAACCCCTCAACTTCACACTTAAAGCAGGTAACCTAAGCCTATTTCACTAAAATGATTATTAAGATCATGCAATGTAAATTCTCCCATCTCTCTTCCTTTTCAAAATATAGCTTCTCTATCCTGCCTGTCAAAAGAAATGTGATTTTATCCTTATATTCACCTTTAATCTTCCTCTCCCCTTCATATGGAGTAAGAGTGGAGTGTTTCCTCTCCAAAACTATGCTCTAGCAGAGATCTTCTCTCAAGTACCTTTCATCTCTCCCTTGCTATTTCATCTCTCTTGCTACTGCCTTAACCCTATCTGCTTAAAAACTTGTTCAAGTCTTCTCAAGTATTCCTAAAAAAAAAACAAAACCCAAAACTTTATAAACTTTATACTATTCCATCTTCTCTCCTTCATTTCTAAACTGTGACAAAACTACATAGTATGTTTACTTCTTTACTGTCCACTTTTCCTTCAACTTCTTGGCAATTGGCTTCAGTTCTCCTCACTTTACTCTTAACTGCCCTCAGAAATTACTAATGGCTTCAGAAAAAAAAAAATTTAATGGCATTTCTTCAGTATTTAATCTCTCTGACCTTTTTGTAATATTGATGTTGCCCATTACCCCCTACTAGATTATTAGGTTAAAAAAAACACTTTGCATATCCCAAAGTGCAATATTGATATGAGCTATTTTTATTATTCCCTCAGTTTTAGAGATACCACACTCACCTGGTTCTCTTTTTACCTCTCTAACCACTCTTCTGCCTCCTTCACTAGCTCCTTATTTTCTTTTCAACCTCTTTAACACAAGTGTCCCCCAAAGGGTTTATATTTGATTGTTCATTCTACACACATTCCCTTTGGCAACTTTATTTACTCCAATGGCTTCAATTGCTAACTCTATGTCAGTGACTCAAATCTCTGATTTTCTAGTCCTTATTTCTCTTAAGCTCTGGACACAAGTCTTCAGTGACCTCTGGGATATCTCTATTTTGATATTCTATCAGCATTTCAAAATTATTATAATATCTAAAACTACACTATTTCTGTCTGTTGTACCACCATTTATTGGGTCTTCTTTATTATAGCCTTATATTATATATAATATATATTATAGCCTTATATTCTATAACCTTATACTTCAATTTTAATTCTTCTCACTTCCTTACCTCAATTCCATCAATTACCAGGTAGTACTATCACAAAGCCTGCCTCTATATATTTTGAATCCCTAATCTCTAGTCTTGCATTTTGGTTCCAGATCACCAACTACTTGCTATATACATCTTCATCTGGATATATCTCAAAACAATATAGCTAAAACAGAAATCCCCCCCCTCACACTATAAAACCTATCCTTTCATAGGATTATAAATTTGATTTAAAGGCCATCTAATTCAGCTCTTCCTTTTACAAATATAGAAAATAAGGCACAGAGAGCTTAGTGTCTTATCCAAATGCAGGATTTGCATTCACATTATCTAATTCTTTTAATTTCCCTTTTTCTACTGATGGTACTACTATTCTTCCAATCATTCAGGTTCATAGCCTAGAAGTTGTCCTTGACTCATTTCTCTCCTTTAATCTTTATATCCAATTAGTTTCTAAGTCTTGTACTTCTCCAACTCTCACACATCCATCCTCTTCCCTTGACTCATACTGTCTCTTAGATCAAGCTCTCATTATCTTTTGTTTGGATTATTATAACAGCTTCCCTAATTATATCCCATCATTTTCAGTCTTTCACTTCAGTCCGTTCTCAACATAGCTGCTAAATTCACTGATTTGCTAGCAAATGAATTAAATACTCCAGCTCTCACCTCCATTCCTTTGCACAACTGGTCCTCTAAGTTTCTAAAAGGCACTTCCTCTACATCTGTGTCTCAGAATCAGAGCTTCTTTCAAAGCACGGCTCAAGTGTCATCTCATATACAAGGCCTTTTCTCATCCTTCTGGTTGAGAGTACCCTTTCCATCTTGAAATTTTGTATTCAGTGTCCAGTCAACTAGAATTTATTAAATACTTAACAATATGCTAGGAACTATGCTAAACACTGGAATATGAAGGAAAACCTTCAATACCCTCCACTCTTAAAGAATTGGCATTTCTAATGGAGGAAACATGGAAAATAATTGGTATAGACAGGATAAATTGGAGGTAATCTAAGGGAAGACATTAAGATTAAAAAGACTTCTTGCATAAGATAAGACTAGCTAAGACTTCAAGTTTTTGAAGCTAATAGATTTGAGGAGGAAACTTTACAGGCTTGGGGGACAAGCCAGTGAAAATTGGATCCCACCTTTCTTTACAAAGTGTGTTTCAAAATGTCATATGTCTATTATAAATCAGAAAATGTGTCTCATTTATACTTTGTATCCTTATGGCTTTATATAAGTACTAACTTGATACAAGTTTGCTGAATTATTAAGTGATTTAAATATACAGGATGGTTATTACAAAATACATAACATGTATAAAGAATACTATAAACAAGTACTGAGAAGGTAGGTAATTGCCAATTTGCGAAAAGTACTTTTAAGAGGAGTAATGGGATCAGTGAGTTGGGCAATGCTTTGCTATAATGTTACCATAGCTCTCAATTTATTAGAGTAGGATGAAGGAGCAGAGGATCCTTAACATTTTTATTTTCTTTCAGTAGAGATCATGAAGTGATATCAGGTCAATATCTCAATCTCACTTTTTATGCATTCCCCAAAGAATCTAGAGAATATACTCATCACTTAACTTGTCGGGTGGTAATTTCCTTCACTTTGCTAAAAATCTCTACAAAATGGTAATATATTTCTGGGTGTATTGATTTATCACTTATAGGCTCATTGATTGAGAATTCTATTGGGACACAGTTTATATCATAAGTATCTTTGTATCTCACAAGGAACTTATCTTTGCATTTCTCCCAGCATTTAGCATGTGCCTTGCACATAGTACTTACTAATAACCAGTCTAGAACAAATGAAAAACACAAGGCCAACATTATATCAAATTCCAATCGTCTGTTTTCAAAGCAGAATCAAATATTTCTTATAGAAAAAAAAGCCACGAATTCTGATACAAATCCTCAAAAGAAATGGATCTAAGAAAAAAACCGTTATGCCTGAAATTCTAATGTAATTTTGAACATATATACACACATAAACACACCTCTAATTTGTGTAATTTTTTTGTGTAAGAGAGACCATTTGTTGTTGCCCATCAATAAAAACTCTCTCCACTGCCACTCTCTGGGTGAGTAATACTCTCATCAAAGAAACATTTCAACAGCTTTCAAACTGAATTTTAGTTCTAGCCTGCTAGGTGGGGCAGAGATTTAAGCCTCGAATTATATTGGCACAATTTAAAAGGTTTTAAACAACCTTTGAACCACGGCAGTTACGCATCTATCTTCTGAAAACTAGTCAACCTAGCTAAAATTGCGGTCTCTATCACCAGGCTAGCCATAGAACAGTGAGTTGAATGAATTCTCAAAGACGCCCAAACAAGGCCTGCGATGTAACCAAGAGAGGGAGTGCCCGCGACGAAATCTCCAGATCTTGAAGGAAGAAGGCAAAAAGAAATGCAAGCCTTCATTCCCATCAAGCAATGTCTGCTGTCTCCCGGCTTACAGCAAGGTCAACAGTCGTGGTTCCCAGTGGGTGACTAGGGCTTCCAGCAAGGTCAACAGTGGTGGTTCTTAATGGGTGACTAGGAAGATCTGTACCTAAAGAGAAGCTCCTTCCATCGCCAGGGAAAACTGGCCAAAGTCTCTTCGCAACTTCACGATTCCAGTACCGCCCCAGAAACAGTTCTGCCTGCGTCACAGGGCCACGTGGTCTTGTTCCCTCCCCCATCTCATCTGAATTGTTGACAACATCACCGAGTGTCACGTGATTTGACGTCATTGTCCTTCCTCTAGCCTGAAATCTCAGGAGCTGGCTGCATCACCCCCGCCCGCATCTCCGACTCCTCCCCACTCGGACGAGTCTAAGATTGTTTCAAGGGGGAACATCAGAGTATTAGTTGTGATACTTTTTCAGCTACTCACTATGCATAGGAAATCAAGTGAATTTAAGAAATGTAATACGGATAAATACTGCTACAGTAAAACCTCTATATTTATCTGATGAAAGACGTAAAATTCGTTCAGACTCCTCCCTTTACTCCCCCTCCTACAAAATCGACATAGTGGTACAGGCGGAGGGCGGAGGGATCTTTTGTGCAGCGGATGAAGAAGTCATTGCGGGTTGTTTGTGAAGCTTTGGCGGTGGCGGTGCTCCTGAGTGCTACGGCCGGGGGGGTGGGGGGTGGGGAGCTCGGGACTCTTTTCTCTCACACAGACCGCGGGGGAGCGGGGGGATCATGTCGACCCCGGCCAGAAGGAGGCTCATGCGGGACTTCAAGCGGTAACTGCCCCCAGCAGATGTCCCCGTCCTATTTTTCCGGCTCTCTTTCTCTCTTCCCCGAAGCCTTTGGGCAGAAGAGGAGATTGGAGACCAATTCCGGCGAGGCCAGGCCGCAGAGCACCTTCCTTTTAGCTCCGCGACGCGGCCTGGCCTATCTAAGATCCCGGGTTGGGGCTGGGGGTAGGGCCGGGTTTTGAGGCGGCCCCTGACCGAAGCTCGCTGCACTCTATGGTCCTTCAGTTCCGGGCCAAGGGAATTCCAATTTTCTCTTCCCTTTCGTAGGCGAAATTGAGGGTGGGGGTGGGGGTGGGGATAGAGGACCGCACAGGCCTCCAGCTTCTCTTACTTCTCCGTCCCCTTCAGTAGAACGGGGGGTCCGACACCCCCGTATTTGGGAAACCGAGGACCTGTCTCTTCGTTTGTTTTTGTAATAGAGGAAGGAGATCGGACACCCTCATGTTTGTAAACCGGGTTGGGGAAGAGCAGAGGGAGAGAGGGGGAAGGGGAAGCGCTGACTTTCTTTGCCTGTCGGTTTCATTTATTATTTTAATGAGGCGAGTCTCCGGTAACACCCCCAGATTTGGAAAGGTGAGGGGTATAAGTGTTTCCCCCACCTCCACCCTCCCTCTGTTTCATTTGTTTTTGTATGCCCTAGCGGGGTGTCCTTTTCCCTTGAGAAGGTTCCCCTTCCCCCAACCGGAATCTAAATTCTGTGTTTTTGTAATTGAATCCCACATCCCTACTCCAGATTGGGACTGGACCTTGGATAACTCTTACCCCTTCTGTGAGGGAGTAAAATAGGGGGAAGCTTGAGACTAATTCTCTTCCTCCTTCCCTTCCCCCTTTCCTCTACCTCCCCCCAGAAAAAAAAAGCAAAAACAAAAACAAGCTTGCTGGGTGTTGAGCCTGCTCAAACATCCAGTTGCAGCCCTACTAAGACTAGTTAGGGATTAGTGGGATCAATTCTCTCTTGGTATCCCCCTTAGTTACCAGGAGAAATGTTGGATAAATCTTTGAATTAGTAACTTTTAAGAGTTGAAGAAATTCCTTTTTTGCCAAAACTGAAAATGACAAAAGCACCAGGGTCTGTCTGCTGTGGTGCCTTTTTATCTTTTGAGGATGAAATTTTGACAAAGTAATTTTTGTTTTTTTTAAATAAATGACTTTGAAGACACATAAAATATAAATGGTGAGAAAATATCTTACTGAACCTATCTTTTCCTCAACATTTTAATTTTTTTTTTTTTTTTTAATGAGAAGTGTTTGGAATGACTTTGTTCTAGGGAAACCTGCTTTGGTTGTCAAAAAGTTTTTATTAAAAATTAGAATGCTCTCACCATGCCCTTTTAAAGTGCTTAGGAGAAGTGGTTGAGAGATCTTTTTCTTGAAGTATGAACCAGTGTCTTTTAATTCAACTGAGCTGTTATGGTAGATACCTTTTCCTCCTAGGGAAATTGGTAGGGTTCTGCTTACATGCAATGTGCTTTGAACACTTACTAAAAAGAGGGGGGGCGGAATAGCAAGAAAACAAAATACTTAATGTGCAAAGTATTATATAATTTGCAATAATTTTAAATTTTGTAGCTTTATAGCTCTGCATTGAAGCCTTTAAAATAAGATTACCTGAATAAGGGGCAAAGATGGTTGTTGACCCCATATATTTTTTTCCTAGTTGTCTTTTTTTGTTAATGGAAGTTAAATACACAAGAAGCATTTTCTAGAATTAGAAGATTCATATGTATAATGTATTTACCTTTTGATTTTTTTAAAGCAACATCTTTTAAAAAAGATGTTTAAAAGATGTTAAAAGATACTCTTATGGCTCAGATATTTCACTGTCTGGTTAGTTTTTCTGAGAATTGCCTAAGTAATAGGTTGCCAATTTGGGTTCTAGATACAGTTCATCTTTTTGTAAATTTTGCTTTGGATACAAGTTAACTCTAGCAACAAATACATTTCTAAACGGTAAAAAAAATTTGTATATTTAGAAACATACTCGGGTTAACAAAAAGTTGTGGCTACTGTGGAAGATCTATCTATCCTGCAATTTTGCTCGTTGAGGGCCTAAAGAGACTATGTTATTTATCCTTTAGGGCAGGGTAGTGAGTTGCTGAGTCAATTTTAGGAGGTGAATATTCACTACTTGTATATGAAAATTTCCGCTTCCTGTAATTGCTCTGTCTTTGTTGTTCTTTGATCCCAGTTGGTCCTAGACTTTGTTATCCTGAGGTACTTCTTTGTTCTGACCTTTGACTTGCCTCTTCCGGAACCTCACTCTTGCCACACCTTGCTGTTTGAATCCTTTTACTAAACTCAGTGTGACCTTGGTTGAGGCACTTAATTTATTTACCCCTCAATTTCCCTTCCTTAGTACTAATTGTAGAGTAATGGTAGTTGCATTATTTTTAGTGTCTGATAGTTTTGAAGAATCAAATGAAATATACGAATATGAACAGATTTGTAATCCATAAAGTCTTATAAATATTACCCATTCCATTTGTTGCAGTTCTGTGGAGCAGTTTTTATTTAGAATCATAGTGGTCACAAAGTCATAACTTAATAATGAGACTAATATTTACTGTTTACAACTCTTTATTTTGTACCTTATGGGCAAAATAGCCTTTAAGTTATGAACTCGTAAGTAATGTACTCAGAGGGGAAAAAAAAGCTTTGTTACCCTGTCATCTAATTTAGTTAAATGGCTTCTTGCACTTGCTTGCCAATCTTGCTTTCTGCCTAATCAAATAGGAGATTGTCAGCCAATAAACTATGAGAATTTATAATAGGGAAGCAGCTGAATATTGAGAGAACTTGACCCTGAGGAAGGTTATATGTCTAGTTGGGTTGTTAGTCTAATTCTGACACATTCACTCTCAAGAACTCTGTTTTGTCAGTACCTTTTAAGGCACAGCTTTTATAATTGTTGAATCTGGAGTTTGAAGGAAAGATTAAGGATAATAAAAAATAGATCTGCTTTTTGGAAGTTATTCTTATAGTCTCTGCTAATAACTTATTTTTGATTATAGTTAAGGCAAATTACTCAAACTTTCCAAGCTTCAGGTTCCTCATCTGAATGAGCTTGGACTAGATTAATGTTGTGAATCTCTTAATAGGAAGGGGATTCAATAATCTATAGATATGGAAAGTTCCCTATGGGATTTGGTTTTAAAATGGGACATTGTCTGTTTTATTGTATTTTCATTTATTTTGTCAAATATTTCCCAATAATATTTTAATCTGGTTCCAGCCTGGGGAGTGTTGTGGGCAGCACATTTGACACCTCAGGATTAGAAAATCTCAATTTCCAGCATGATCCTCAAATAAATTGGCATCTCCTTCTCCTGAAATAAACCAAATAAAATAAGATGTTTATTAGTAGATTGTATGTTAATAATAATATAACTAGCATTTTTATATTATATACTTGTGCCAGGCATTATGCCAAATATTTTCCAAATATGTCATCCTCACAACAACCCTGGGAGGTAAGTGTCATTGATACCTCCTTTTTACAGTTGAGGACAGACCAGAGATTAAGTGACTTACCTAAGTTCATACAGTGACTGAGAGACAGACAGAGTGCCTGAGGATGAATATTGAATGCAAGGCTTCTAGACTCCAGGCCCAGTGCTCTATTCTTTCTATCACTAGCTGCTTCCAGTAGATATAGTTGAGCTATTTGTAATTGTAATTAAATGCTGTCCTCCATGTTGCAGGGTATTGCTACAGGGTCCGGTTAAAAATGTATGTTGTCATATATTTTGAGCGGGGATATAAAAATGTATGATGGGACAGTGGTGTGATGGAAAGAGTACTGGATTGGGAGTCAGGACATAGATTTGAATGTCTGCTTTGCTCTTTACTTTCTGAGTTTTTTTAATTCTCTGGGCCTCAATTTCTTCACCGTAAATTAAAGGGATTGACTTAGTGTGACTTCTAGCCCTAAGTACTATGATCGGGTGATCAGAATTACCTTGGCAGTTGGGCTGTTCAGTTAATGCTATATAGCAAGTTCTTAAGAGAACACCATTTTATATAACCTAGGGAAAAATCATTAATCTTAAATCTTGTAAAATTCCAGAGAACCTGGAGTGCTAAATAACTTTTAAAAGGCAGCAGATTCTTCTAGATTTTTTTCATTCAGGGGTTGAAAAGCTTTGTCCTTTCAGCAAAGACATGAAGATACATCTAGTAGAGTTTCTAAAAGATTATATGGAACAGTGAACTTGTGTGCTTTGATGGGGCGCCTTAATAGTTTTGATAATCGATTTTTTTGCTTGTTTCTTTAATTCTTAGATTGCAAGAAGACCCACCTGTGGGTGTCAGCGGTGCGCCATCTGAAAACAACATCATGCAGTGGAATGCAGTTATATTTGGGTAAGTAGCAAGTACTAACAAATGATAGGCTTCATCATCCTTTGAGCACTAAAGTAAAATATTTGGCAAATATTCTTAGTAAAACCACATTGTAGTACAGAGAGTTTACCTTCAATTCTAAAAAAGTAAGCTAGTGAAATGCAAGTTAGGACAAATCCTATCAAACTAACCTTCTGTTTGTGGTTTAAAGACCTAGCTAAGTACAAAGGGACCAATCACCAGAATGCTGGTCGATCAGTAAGGTATAGAAAATTGTGATTTGTAACTATTGAGGAAATAATCTATATGGGTAAAATCATGGATCTTTTGGAATATTGAAAGTTAAATTCTCATGAAAGAAGCTGAAGGTAGCAATGTGAATCCTCCAAGTTTAGAAGTTAAGAAATTTCTACCAGAATTTTTATAAAGGGATTATAAAAATTATTTCATCTGTGCTTTTGGTCTTTTCCATAAATTTAATACTGGTTTCATGTGCTTGAAAGAGCATACCAATTGGTTATATGTTCAGTAGAATAGTAAAAGAAAAACTGACATACTTCTATGTCAAGCCAGAATTCATTTCAGCCTTTGTGTGTGTGTTTGGGGGAGATGAGGGGAAGGGAAATATTACTTAATTTGGTGATATAGTAAGTGCAAATACTCTGTTAAGGCCTATGTAAATAAAAGTGGGAAATTAATTCTTGACCTCACAAACTACATTTAAATTGTAAATTTTTTCCTCTTTACATTTACAATTCCTCTATGCCTGTTCGTTGAGTTTTCTTAGGATTTTATTATGAAAGCTTTAAATTCTAATTATAAAAAGAGTAACTTTGAGTGATTATTTTTAAAATAGGCTTCTCCAGAAAGTTTTTCCTTCGCTTCAGAATGAATTTTGAGAAGTCTGATTGAGATTAGAATAATAAACTTACATTTAATGCACCATAGTAACTATTTGCATTAAAATCTCTTGGGAAAATTTAAATTGCTGTTACAAAAAGAGAAAAGTTTTAGGGCCAAGAGAATAAAGACAAAGTAACTCAACCACATTGAACTTAACTTCTTTTTTTTTTTACTGGACTAATGCTTTGTCGTTGTTAGTTGTGTCCAACTTTTCCTGACCCCATTTCTGGGCAGATACTGGAGTGGTTTATCATTTCCTTCTCCAGTTCATTTTACAGATGAAGGAACTGAGGCAAACAGGGTTAAGTGAATTGCCCAGGATCACATAGCTAGTATGTATCTGAAACAAGAATCAAATTCTGGAAGATGAAACACTAGGCCCACCACACTATCTTCATTTCCACTTAGCTACACCTATGCTAGGAGATATTATTACATCTCCTAAAAATCAGGATAAATTGGCCTAGGGTTATTCTAAATTTGGTTCCTATCTTAAGAGAGAGTTTATTGAAGAGCTTATGTTAATTGGAATTTTTTTTTTTTTTTTTTAATCTTTCAGGCCAGAAGGCACACCCTTTGAGGATGGTAAGTGTTCCTGATCTTTTCTTTGCTAACTCATAAAGAAGAAAGATGCTTTTAGGTAGCAAGTTTGCATATTAATACCTTTGCTTAAAACCTTTTCCTGCTGTTGCAAACCATTTTGAAAGTAGACAAAAAAAATTGTAGGCTTTGGGAATTGATAGCTCACAAAGAACTCTCTTTTGGAGCTTGAATAAACTTTAGTGCCCTAGTTTATTGCTAGGGGAGTTAGATATTAGACAGTAAACTTAGAGACAGGAACCATGTTGAGAATAGTTTATATTTAGATGGTTTGTAACATACTAGAGATGTCTGAGATAAACATCAGGAGGTTGGTCATGCTTTTAGGCTCTGTGACTATATTGGCGTGGTGTTAAACAGGAGTTGTTTTAAATATTTCTGCCAGTAACTTCGTGTACAGTAGTTTACAACATCACTGAAATTTCTCCACTCTTAAATGGTGGTAAACATTTTTCATTCTCTTTTGCATACAAGTTGGGTTATTTTCACAAAGAAGCAGAGGAATCCAAAAGTAACTCTGATAACTGTTTAATTGACTCATTGATTTTTTTAAAGCCAGTTCTTGGGATTGTCCTTAAAATTACATCTTTCTTAAATTGAACTATTTAAAATGATCAAATTTCTTTTGTTGATCAGAATTTTTAAAATAAAAAGTTTGGATCTAGATGTGTGATTTTATCAGTGTCATGAATTCTATTTGTAGAAACTCCTTTCACTGTTGCAGAAACAATTGTAATAGTCTCACAGTGTTGCCTGGATATGGTGAGGTGTTAAGTGACTCTAACCAGAGGTCACACAGCAAATATGGATCAGAATTAGAATTGGAATTCAGTTCTTTAATCCAAAGATGAACCTCTGTCAATCAAGTCATGCTGTTTCTCAATCAAAAATGTGTAGTCTTTAAACAAGACAGTTAATGTTTTATCTGCATTGAGCAGTCAAGTATGCAAATTCTTGTCTATAAAACTTAATTTTCTTCATACTGAATGCAAATTTGAAGTAACTGATTTTTTCCAGTGACTCTTGCATGCTACAAAAATCTCAAATTGTAAAACAAAGAAGGAAATCTGATGTTGTTAAAAATTATATAATATCAAGTATTTTAATGCAGTAAAGACTTTCTAAAATAGTCCCTACATAAGAGTCTCTAATGTCAGGGTAGATTAAAACCAAAGTTCATTTGACTTTTGAATAAGCCAAGGTGCACTTGGGATGCAAGTGGGGGGGGGGGTTGTTTTAATTAATGAAAGTAAGGGAAAGAAACATGAAGTTTATCTATTAGACCTCAGCAATGAAGGCTTAAAATTTAAAATATAGGTTGGTTTTGATTTTATGAAATTTGTCCAAATTTACTGGATGCTTTCTAACAAGCATATAAGTTTCATAATTTGGAAAGTTTTAGGCGCAGTTGTTCTGTAGTATTTTCTGTGATCAAAAAAATTACTTAATTTTGTAAAGTTTAATTTATTTCAACAAACATTTTTAAATGGCTCATTGTGTACAAAGCATTATTTTAGTTTTTAAGAATTCAAAAGGAACTTCTTTTACCTGTGCCTGCCACCATCTTCTCTGGAACATTTGGTTTTAGAGAGTTTTGTAAAACACTAAGGTTAATTTACTTGCCACAGAATCTCACAATCATCAGAGACATGACTTGAACCTTAGGTGTTCCTGGCTCAAAAGCAGACTGACTCTCCCCACAATATTAAAGCTACCTCTATAAGGAAATTGGGAGACAAATGCAGAATATTCCCTTCACCTGTGTAGGTTGATGTGACTTGTATACCTAATACTAGCATTCTAATTGAGGTGATACAGTAGCCTAAACAATTCCTCCCTACAACCATTTTGCCTTCTTAAAAAATTGCAACCCATGGTTAGGATCATAGACTTAAATGAGGAAATTGAAGCCCATAGAAATTAAGAAACTTGTTAAAGTCACACAAGTAATAAGTAAATCAGGCTTTCTGACTTTAGATCCATCACTTTTTTGCACAACTTCTTGCTGCCTACCTCAGCTTCAGAGGACATTTTGTCTATTTATGCCTGAACCATCTTATTTTATGATAAAGTGGAACATAGATAAATGAGTATATGTTGGCAATCCTAGCTTATTCCCACCTCAGAATCATAGCATAGGCATTTAATATGGTAAGTAAGAGAATGAATAGGTGAATACTACCTTTTGTTATCAAGCTAAAATAGGCAAATGTATGTATGATTAGGGAAAAGGTGTCAAATGATTACTCATAATTGTCCTGATTGTTTTATTGGCTTTGTTTTCCTCTCCCTTAGGTACCTTTAAACTAGTAATAGAATTCTCAGAAGAGTATCCGAATAAACCTCCCACTGTTAGGTTCTTATCAAAGATGTTTCATCCAAATGGTAAGTGGCTATCTTTATTAGATAATTGTAAATACTGAAGAGGATGAATTTAAGCCCTTTGAATTGTCACATTTCATAAAGAAGCATTTAAATGCATTAGCTATTTTTGCCATAGCCTTTTTAATCTCCATGTCCATAGTTTGAAATACTAACATAGTTTTAATGATCATAGGATCGTAAACTTAGTGATGGAAGGTACCATAAAGATTATCTAGTCTAACCCTCTCATATTGACATCTAATTAAAATAATTCTTCTTCCTGGTGATATTTTTTTTTTTTTTTTTGGTGAGTTATCTTCCAGTGGAGTCGAGAAGTCTTGGAAAATCATTGCAGGAGGGCTTCTCAGAACCTTAATATGTGTGGGGAAGATTTCTGGGAATTCTTGAAATATATAACAAGATAGACTGTTATTGACTTCAATATTATATTTGCAGTCTATGCCGATGGTAGCATATGTTTAGATATCCTCCAGAATCGTTGGAGTCCAACGTATGATGTGTCCTCTATTTTAACATCAATTCAGGTAAATTCTTGTCTTTCTTACTTGAAACTGTGTAAATCAGATTTTTTAAGTTAAGAAATCTTGGTGAAGAATCTCAGGAAGGATATTCCTGGTGACTAGGAGAATATAGACTTCTGTTTATTTAAGGGTGTGTTAGGAAAAAAAGAGTAAGAATCTTGGGATGTGAGTAAGTAAAAGGAAGGGGAGTTGCACGTGTTGGTAGTTCTCTGGTTTTTAACATATTGCCCCTCCAATTTTACTTGTAAGCCTGCATACACACATAACCCACACACCCCTCTCTCCCTTATGTCCAGCATTTTCTTCCTACTTACTTTACCCCGTCACTGGGTACTGTACATTTTGTTATATGAAGCAAAATGAAAAGATTTACCACCAGATGTTTGAAAAGTAACACCATTCAAACAGCCTTTAAAATATTGGTTGCTAAACCATAACAATCTATTTCACAATCAGATTAGCTTATTGTCTCTTTTTCCTGGAGAATGCTGGGTATTTTTCTGTTGTCTTTGAACTTTAATTTCAAAAGATAGTTGATAGTTTTTTGCTTTTAAAGTTAAGTTCATTGTCAGGACACTGTCATTAGAGTCAAGTAGCTTGTAGCTAAAGATAGCACTAATATCAATAATTACTCCTCCTGAATGATTTCTGTTGTTTTGTGTCGTCACATACTCTTATTTCAAGTATTAAATAGGTATACTTTTCCTCTCTTCTCTATTTCAGTCTCTTCTGGATGAACCTAATCCCAACAGTCCTGCCAATAGCCAGGCAGCGCAGCTTTATCAGGAAAACAAACGAGAATATGAGAAAAGAGTTTCAGCTATTGTTGAACAAAGCTGGAATGATTCATAATAGACAACTGCTCTGTTCATCCTCATCATCATTGTTGTGTATAATTTACCTCTCAGTAGAAAGGCTACCAGAAATTTTAAGTGCCACAGGTTTTAAGGATTTGCATACCTAATGTGTCTGCAAAAAAGAAAAAAAAGCCCTTCAGTTTAGAACCTTTAAAAGCTTGTGTATCTTGATTAATGTACTTTTTATTGCATGGTATGAACTAAGTTATTGCTACATAAATTTGTAATATATCCTGTTTGTATTTTTTTTCCAAGTGTATAATGTTGGTGTGAAGTTTTCATGACAGAATATACACATTTTGTAAATCTGTACTTTTTTCAAATATTGAATGCCTTATTTTTGAATTCTTTAGATTTTTAAATTGGAGAAAAGCACTTAAAAGTTTTTTATATATAAATATTACATGTAAAACTGTTAAATACATAACTTCAGTGCAAGAGACTTTGTCACTTATTTCCTTATCTGACTAGGAGGGATTGATGCATAAGTATCTCTCTCCAGTCATTTATATTTGTTTTATCTCCCTAATTTCAGGGGAATAATAACTTCTTCTCAATAGTCTGTCAAGAAACATAAATCAAACGTGTGCTTCTTCGACTGAATATCCATAATAATTTCATGCCCTAATTCTGAATATGCATATTAATTACTCTTAATAGAGTAATCACTATACAGAGCTATTTGATTTCATTATGATGCTTAATTATTGAAGGATCACTTGCTTTTTTTGGTCATTTCGCTAATTACTCTAGGAGATTTGATGAACTCTTGATCTTACTATTTATTACCAGTTTTGGAGAGAAATTGAAACTGTTGGCATGACTATTTTAAAAATTATGACTTATTTCCTAGTAGAATAATAAATCAAGAACTAATTTTTTTTTTAATTTCATCAAGGCAAAGTTTTTGAAAGAAATTATTTAGTCTATTTAATGCCAACCTTTAATGTAAGACTGTATTTCTTTCTCCCCCAAAACCAAACATATTTCAGGGTCTTCTAAATTGCTGTCATGGGGAAGAAAAATATCCCCCAATTTATAAAAAAGCTAATTGCACATGAAATTTGCAGATCATTACAAGCCAACAATGCTTCAGAAAGCTAATGATAAGATGTGTAAGAATAAATGGGAAACAGCTTTCCATATGATGAACCTGAGAGTTCTTATTTCCTATCCATCTAACCAAAAAAAAAAGGATATTGAAAATTAGTTCTCTGGTGTTTATGTAGACAAGAAACTAAAACAAACACCTGTGGTAGTAACTTTTAGTATCATTTTCATCAGATGCCTGCAAGTCGCTGAGGAGTACATGTATACCTTAATGTTTCAATGGCACATACTCAGGGAAACTACAGTTCCCTCACAGATATGAACTTGACAGATGATATGGCACCCATAATGAACTTTATATAAAGGAATTGCAATATTTGGAGAAATAACTCCAAAATTTTTCCTTTAAGAATTAATCAACCCTTAATGATAAAACCATATGTGGTATAATTTAAAGGGGAAATTTTGAGTTTTCCAAAGTGTTGGTAGCTGATAAAAGTATGTAGTAGCTTCAGGAAGATATTTTTTATTTAGAAGAGCTAAAGATAAAAGTGGCTAATGCTTTTACAATTATCAAATATATACTTTCTGAATACATGTAACTTAAAAGACAACATCTGGTAATTTGTGACAGAAGTGTCAGGTATGTCCATTTGACATGAATACTATTTGGTTAATCAAAAAAAAAATTATCAGATAATCTTTCCAAATCAGTTTAATCTGCATATGACCTATTTTCCTTTTCTAGTTCAAACCCAGAGTTATGTCAGATTTGATAAGTTGAAGCTATTCAGCATAAGCTTTCAGAAATGGAGCTTTATCATATATCTTTTCTTTTGTTGTTAAATAGAATTTTGTGGGAAGACTTCAGAGACTCTTATGACCCAATCAAAAGGAAATTGAGGCTCTCTCTTCTATCTTTACCTATACATTTTTGCAGATTTGTGAAATGAATATTGCATTATTTGTATTTCATATCTTAGTGCCTATGAAGTGTGAAGCATTATATTAACTAGATTAAGTATATAGACCAAAGGGTAAATATGACTGCCCTCAAGATTATAAATTGGAAAGTTGAAAAATATACAAACCATGTTCAACATATATACTTGTGGAAGCTGGAGGCTTCCTGGAGAAAAAGGTTTTTGAAAGAGTGAAATACTGTTAGATTTCCTTATTTGCAATTGACCTAAGATGTTTGTCTTTAAAAAACATGATGACAACAACCCATTTGGTAATTCTGGCAAATATTTAATCTTAGAGATTTCATTTATTTTCATTCTGAGGGCATTTAAATTTTATTAGTATAAGGAGTGCCTAGGAAAGGAAACTTCCCTTTATCGGTGCTAGTCAGCAATCTTTCCTGCAGTATAGTCTTAGTTGTAGATAATGTTGAGAGATTTAAGTGATTACTTGGGTTACAACAGTATGTGTCAGGTGGGACTGGAAT
This sequence comes from Sminthopsis crassicaudata, assembly GCF_048593235.1. Taxonomy (NCBI): domain Eukaryota; kingdom Metazoa; phylum Chordata; class Mammalia; order Dasyuromorphia; family Dasyuridae; genus Sminthopsis; species Sminthopsis crassicaudata. The sequence continues at coordinate 359,622,148 of NC_133618.1, read as the reverse complement.
CTCTCTTCAAGGCCAGCTCTTGATCCATTATGCTATATTCCCATGTAGGTAGGCATTAAAAAAAAAAAAAAAATCCCATTTTCTAATAATAGACAAACTTCTTCCTGGATAATAATTTAGCAAGAAGCAGAAATCTTGAAGGATATATATGTGGTGGAAAGCACCCTGGAATGAGATGGGAGATGGAAATTTTTAGCTGACTACCCATCCGAAAAATGAGATTGACCCAGATGATCTTAAGGACTCTTCCAGCTCTAATTTTGATAACTAAATCATTTGATACCACACTTCTGTGGTACTTTACACAAGTTTCCTCAAGATGTCTCTGTGATGAGAATACTGGTATACAAAGAAGTTAATGACTAGTTACAGTAAAGCCACACAACTTGTACCCAGGCTTCCAGATGCCCCAAGTAAGGGCTCTTTCCAATTAACCATACTATCCTATTTTTATAAATAGTTTTATATCAGCATTATCATAGAGCCAAACAAATTTTGAAAAATAGCTTTCAATGATTGGGGGAAAGGAACCAAAAATAGAATAGTAAAGATTATAAGACATATGAATAATTTCACTGGGATAATAGTGAAAATTTTTTAATAGAGGTGAAATCAGTAGCAAGTTAAATCCCATTTCTGTAGCAGTTTAATGTTTTGACAAGTACTTAAAACTAAGATAGTGCTAGTGTAAGTATTCCCTTCTTTACAATTGAGGAAATGGATTCTGGATTCAGTGATTTTGGAGGCAGGTCTGAAAACTCAAGTTTGTTGACTCCAGCAGATTTTAGATGTTGCAATGTTGAGTTATATTTGTTGATCTTCGGAATAAATAGTCTTTTCTCAGAAATGATTCTGAACTTCCTAGCACTATAAAGATAAATAATAGCTGATAAATTCATAACTAATAGCTCATGGTTGTGATACATGGATTGCAGTATACTAATAATGACTATTATGACCCCACTAGCTTCCAGTCAGCAATATCAATGGAGCCTTGCTTATGTGGGGCAATATTTATGTAAATAATAGAGGAGTAAAGTCAGTAACTTGGAAAGCAATTAAAGGCAAATGACATTGTCTTAAGCTGGCATCTTTTTTATCAAATGGAAAACAGACAAAAGAAACCACATGTGTGTCTCCCGTGGAAAGAATCAACTTATTGTAATTTTGGGAGAAAGAGCTTAAATCATTTTCTCCCCACTTGTTATAAAGTCATGTGGTAGACAGGGATATCAAAAAGCAGATTTATTTGGTTGAAAAATCAAAAAGTTTTCTCTCTTTTTATCCCTCCCTTTCAAGGAAAGGAATTATTAGGTAAACTCGTTACTCAAAAACATTTTTAGTTGGTAACTGAAAAAATTTTCTTTTCAGGTATATTCTACAAGTTTGTGAAATTCTTTTACAAGTCCTTTTTTAAAGGTAGGTATGGGAATTATTAAGCAGTTTTCCTTTTGGACAAGCCTTTTAGCAGAGTCTTATCAGTTATTTCATAAAATTGTATTTGTTCAAAATGTAGATTGAAAAGACTATATAAAAGCAGCTTTTTTTGTGGGTGGAAACAAGGTGGGGGAAGAGTGCCCATATTTTGGGGAGTGTTTGAATAAATCATAGTATGTAATGGAATGCTATTCTAGAAACCTGGGAGGACATGCAATTTAAGTAAGCAAAATCAGAACAATTTATATAGAAACATTGTAAAAACAAGCAACTTAGAAAAATTTAAGAACTCTGATCATCACAATGACCAACCACAATAACTGAGGATCCATACTGAAACCCGCTCCCTGACAAGTGTGATGAGCATAGGGTACAGTTTGAGAGTTTTGTGGTGTTTTGTTTTGTTTTTTAAATTTGCTCAATGCTACGATTATTGTTTGCATATTAAAAGAGTTCTGGTAGAAGGGAGAGAGAAAATTTCTTAATTGGAAAACAAAATAAAAAGAAAGAAAAGGCCCCCACAGAAATATAATTTAATTGTGAATGGTGAAATGGCCTGAAGCCTGAAGAGAAGATGGAGAAACTAAGAAGCTAAATAATGGCTTTAGTTCCTTCCAGTTATAACTTTCTGTGGCTATATAGTATGAGAGGAAGAGGGAATGTACCTGTCAAGTATGAAAATGAATCAAAAATGATTTTTTTGAGTTCTCCAATTTTTGGTACTTGACTCTAGACTGCCTCTTCCTGGATATTTTCTTTGGAGTCCAAACAGTACTCATCTGGTTTTCTTCTGCCCATCACACCTAAGTTTCATCATAAACCATCTCTTAGCACCTAACTATAGATGACCCAAGACTGGCTTTGAGCCCTCTTTTCTCCTGATAGCTCTTCTGGTGATCTCATTAATTGCCCTGAGTTCAATTATCTTGTGCATATGACTTCTAAAATACATCACAAATTTCCTCCTACATCATCAGTTGCTTTCTGGATATCTTCATCTCAATATCTCATAGACATCTCAAGCTCAATGTGACCAAGATAGAACTACTTTCCCTTTCCTAACATTAACTCTCCCTCAAACTTAACTATTTCTATTAGGGCACCACCATCTTTCTGGTCAGTCACAAATGGCAATAACATGCTTAACTCTTGATCCCTCTCCCTAATCCTCCCATATGTAGTTATTTTGTCTTACAGATTCTACCTCTAGCTCTTTCATCTGTCCCCTTTTCTCCATACACAGGACCTTACCTCACTTGAACAAGTCATCTCTTTCCAGGGCTGCTGCAATACCTGGCTTTCAGCCCATGTTCCATAAAGCTGCCAGAAATATTTGACCTTGTCACTCTCCCATACTCAAGATTTCAATGACTTCCTTTTCCTTCTGTAAGATGCAATTTCTTCAGATTGGCATCTAAAAATTTTTCATTTGTGTCTCCAGACTATCTTTTCAGATTTTTTCCATGCCCCTTGCCTTACACACTCCATTTCACACTTGCATTCCAGCCAATATGAATTGATCTTGTAATTCCATCTCCTGCCTCCGTGGTTTTATTACAGACTGCCTTCTGTGCCTGGAATTTACTCCTTCCTCACTTCTGCATCTTAGAATCTTTAGTTTCTTGAAGGCTCAGCTCATGTCACCTCCCCCCTAATTTTTAACTTTCGTTCCTCAAATTTTCTTGAGTTTGTGTTTATGTGGTTTTTTCCTAGTAGAACATAACCTGGAGGACAGACTTACATTTTTGCCTTTAATTCTCTTAGCCTAGTTTAGTTTTTGCACATAGTAAGTGCTTAATATTTAATAATAATTTACTATATCATTGAATGATCTTCAAAAACCTACTTGAGAGGAAGCCTGATACAAAGTTGTCTTGCTACGCTTTTTTAAGAGCGTTTAAAAACTCTGGGGGGAGCCAACTTCAAGCCTTAAGAGTAATATGAGAGAGGTAGTCCACTACATTTGGACTATAAAGAAATGAGTGCCAGTCCTGGCTCTGACTCATTACCTAGGTAGATTTTCTGTATCTCAGTTTTTCCACTTGTAACAAGAAGATCCTTAGCCACTTTGTAAGGTGGTTGTGAAGATAATACCAGAAAGGGCATGTCAAATGCTATATAAATGTGAAGTAGCTAATCACCTATGTCACTTTTTAAAATACCTCAAGTTCCCCTTTTAAAAAATAGTTTTTATTGATGTCATCATAGTTATTCCAATTCTCATTCTGGCTCCCAGAGAGCCCATCCCACATAACAAAGTGTTTTTTTTTTAAGAGAGGAAAAAAAAATTGGCACAACTGATCAAGACAAAAAATCCAAAAACGTGCAGTGTGTAACACCTGTGGACCTTCCACCTCTATGAAAGAGTGCGTTAGAGGTGTCTAATCATGTTTCTTCATTTGAGGCCTGTTGATTTTTATAATCTTAACTATATTTGCTTTGGATTTTTTGATGTATACTTGTTTTTTTCCCACATTTTTATAGTTGCTGTGTATGTTGTTTTCTTGGCTTTGCTTGCTTCATTCTGGGTCAGTTTATATGGATTTTTCCATCTCTCTACACTTTTTTTTTTTTTTTTTTAATCAATGGTATTTTATTTTTCCAAATGTAGAGATAATTAAATTTTTTCTCCACTTCCTCCTTTCTTTCCCCCCTCCCCAAGACAGCAAGCAATCTGATAAAGATTATATAATAGAATACTTTTAAACATATTTCCATATTGTTATTGTACCTCTCATTCTACAACTTCTCCACTATTGACTATTGCCAGTTTGGTCATTTTTATGAATTTATAATGAATAAGATAAAAACTCAAGTTGTTTTGAATTGCAATTTCTCTTATTAGGGATTTAGAGCATTTTCCATGTGATTGTGAAAATTAATTTAAGAACTGAATAGCTTATTTTATATACACATACATATATAACCATGTGTTAAATGTATATATGTATATAAATTGTTGATATGTGAAATTGTCAGAGAAATTTTATACAAATATTTTTTCCATTCAATCATTCCCCTTCTTATCCAAATCTACTTATTGCTGTGAGAATTGTGCTACCTGTTTTTCTTCTAAATTTCTTTTAAACTATGCTCTTTAATATTAAAATCTTATATGGATTAGAATTAGAATGTTTTGTTGAAGATGGTATAAGGTGGTCATCTAAAGCCTAAGTCACTCAAGAGAAGGTAATGGCTAACCAATGTTTTAAAGGTTTTATTCTCTGGTCAAGGATCAGATTAGACTTCCTTATCTTCTGTCCTCCCTCTGCACTCATAAACATTTTCATTTTCTAATATCCTTTTTCTACTATTTCCTGTCTAAAGGCAAAAAAGCAATACCTTTCTGCCTTCCCCTTTCCAATCTACAAACAAGAGTTTTTGCCAAGAAAAGTATAGAAGCGAGTTGGTTCCTTTAGATCTCCTCAGATGAGGAGAGTTGCAAATACTGCATCAGGCCTGGTGTCAAGTTATTGTATAAACTTGAGCTGAAAAATGGTTTTCTGATGAAATTTTCTGCATGAAAATTTTAAACTAAGATGGTTAAGAATAATTAATTAGCAGAACACTGATTAGCTAATGAGACTGAATTCCACATTATGCCAGATTGTTGCCTCTTGGGGCAACAGATAGATGTTACAGTAGATAGAGCACCAGGCCCTGGAGTAAGGAACATCTGAGTTCAAATCCTGCCTGAGACACTTAAACTAGCATTGTGATCAAGGGCAAGTCACTTAACCTTTTATTTGCTTCAGATCATCATCTGTAAAATGGGGACACAATGGTGAAGGAATTGGCAAATCAAAATTGGAAAAGACATAACTGAACAACAATAACTACCATTACCTTCTGGAAACCCTTTAGGAAGCTAGATATATAATAATCAACTATATGTCTAGAAACTAAAATATATTCTACATAACAATTTCCTCAGTTTATATGCTTTGTATTTCATCATTAGAAGAGCTTATATATTTCGGGGGCAGCTAGGTGGCACAGTGGATAGAGCACCAGCCTTGAATTCAGGAGGACCTGAGTTTAAATCTGGTCTCAGACACTTCACACTTCCTAGCTGTGTGACCGTGGGCAAGTCACTTAACCCCAGCCTAAGAAAAAAAAAGAGCTATATATTTCAATTGAAGACAGTAAAATCTTTCAAGTAGGAAACAAAATACTTCATTACAGGTCTGTCAGGAAATTGATAGAAGAGAATTTTGGGTCATTTTCTGATGCTTAATTCATCTATTTGGGAACATAAGTAATCAGTTATATATCCCTTACATCACATACAAGATGTACAGACCAAGTACTTTACTGCTGTTTGAAACAAGATAACCAAATCCAAGTAGAGTTCTTCTCTGGTATTGATCTGAATAGCAAATGGAGATTTTCAGTTCATATTAGTTTGCTTTCTGTAGGATGACTATTGAGATCCCTGCACAAAAATTCAAAAATAAATGCAGCATTTAAATAACACTTTAAGGTTTGCAAAATCCTTTATATATAGGCTTATGAAACCTTTTGTAACTTGCCTAGGATCACAACTACTAAGTGAGCAGTGTTTGGGCCCTAATTTTACACACTCCAAGCCCAATTCTCTATCCATTATATTTCCTAGCTGTTTTCAAATACTCTTTATTTATTCTCATTCTTTGGAGAGTCTTTTGACTTGGCAAACCATATGTGAGAAGTCTCAGCTTAACTGTACACTGTTCCACTTCCTAACGAGCCTTGTCCCTTGTACTGGTACTCTCTCCTACCCCCTCTTTCTAGCTTTCTCTTATTGTGATGTAAGATCTTTGATGGAAGGGACCATCTTGTTCTGTTTCCTTTATTATCTCCAGAACTTAGCAAAGTTCCAGGTTCATACTAAGCACTTAAGTAGTGTTTTATCCATCTATATTTTTTTATCAAAAGCATTTTTAGCACAAAAGGTGTCATGTCGTAATAAAGGCTATTGCTTTCAAGCCATTAGGTAAAATAGGCTCTTTGCTCTGATTCTGTTTAGGTTAGGCCTATTGACTTTGAATATGATGGGAAAACCTAAACTGCTCTGTTCTAGAGAATTGCTTGTTTTCCAGATGAGCTCCCTCCTAGCCTTATATAGATCAAGTTGTCAATGACATCTGTTGGTAGAACAGAGGTCATTTAAATCTATTGTGTAGAGCAGAAGTCATTTAAATCTATAGTGAGAAAAATAGCCAAGAATACTCCATGGCAGAGAGGAATGAGAGGATTGTAACCTTGAGGTTCCCAGTTTTTAAAACAAATAATATAAGGGACTGAGGGCAGTGTGTTTTGACAAGTTTTTGACAGATATAATCTTGGCTGAAATTATTCCTGAGACCTTTTAGGCTAACCCTTCACACAACTACCAAAATGATTTTTCTAAAGCACTCTTCTTAATAAACTCCAGTGGATTCCCTTTATACGTTAGATCAAATATTAACTTGGGAACTTAAAAGTTCTTCACACATGCTATGGTCTTATCAAATTTGCTTTATTGTTTCTCATGTAACCTTTGGCTTACAGAGCCAATTGCATGGATTATTCAATGCCTGTTGTTTTGTTTTTGCCCATGTAGGCTATGTGTGCCCACATAGTTCTGTCTAGATGTGGCTCGCAGGGAGACAAAAACAGATATTTCTAGCATCTTCTCTTCCCACCCTTCTCCAAGGAAGATGGATTCCTAAAAAAAGAAAGAAAGAAAAAAAGATGGACTCCTGCCAGGAGGGAAAGTAGGAGTTTGGGGCCAGAGGTTGGTGACTCTGTTCTCAGAGACAGAGGGTGCTGGGCTAAAATTATCTCTCTCTGCTCTCTTTAAATATTACTAATCCAGGAGAAGTGATTTTTAAGTTAATGCTACACTCCTGGTTTCTATTCCTTAATAGGAAATGAAGGTTCCAAGTTACATATCCAAAGATAAACTTCCTTCTTACTTAATAACCTGTTCCACAATGAAAATGCTTAGCAAATAAGTCCATTTATTCAAGTTGATTGCAAAATAGAGATCAAAAAAAGGATGTATAGGAGGGAGGGAGTCAAGATGACAGAATAGGTGGTGAACTATCTACATATTCCTCTAAACAGATCTAGCACATGTACCAAACCAAATGAGGAAATCTAAAAAAAATCCATTGAGACCTCTGTCTAGTCCATTTTGGCATAGGGAGACAGGGAGCTCCGTGAATACTAGGAATGGGGTTAGAACAGGAGCACTTTTTACCCCTTACACTGCATACTTTAGTACCCAGAAAGACATGGTGCATCAAGGCAAAAGGACTAAGCCACCCTCAGAACCATTTCTTGCTATTAAATGGGGGCAGTTATAACTTCTGTATCAGATCACAGATCCGGGGCGGGTGGAGGAATCTGTGGATAAAGGGGTTTGAAAATGGACTGTAGGAAACAACAGCAATGATTTGGCTCACCCCTTAGATTCAGAGCAGGGTCTGTCTTCCAACATCTAGTTCAGCTTGTAGAGAGGTATAATCAAGGCAGGAATCTCAGACCAAAGAAGAGCCTACAATTTTGCCACTTGAACTGGGGGTGGAGTCCAGTCTATTCTTTCACACACCCCAACTGAGGTCTTAAACTTACAGAATTCAGATGAGGGAGACAACAGATTTTTTTCCTGGATTAGAACACTTTGGGAGCATTGAAAGCTTGCAGTTCACCAGACTATCCCTGGGATCCTGGAATAGCACAATAGTCTCTCCAGAAGTCCTGCAAAGTCCAAACCTAATATGAAGTGCAAAAATAGAAAGTAGCTGAAAAAAATATGAAAACCAAAAGAGGATACCACCATAATGAGCTATTAAGGTGTCAGGGATACAAAAACCAGAAGATAATGACTACAAAACAATTACAGGCAAATCCTCTTAAGAAAAACACAGTTTTGGTACAAACTCAACTAGCATTCCTAAAAGAGATGAAAATGTTAAATGGAATGAAAGAGCTTAAGAGAAAAAAAAAGGAAAAGAGCAATGAAAGGCTGAAAGGGAATTAACACCTTGGCATAAGAAGTACAAGACAAATTTGGCCAAGCAACAAACTCACTGAAAACTGAAATGAATCCTATAGAAGCTAATAACTGAAAAAATAGAATGTATAAGGAAGACAGTGGAAATATAATCTACCAGTCATTTCCAGAAAGAAACCTCAAAATGAAAAGCCAAAAATCTGGACATTCCGTTAAAAAAAAAAAAAAAAAAAAAGTACCTTAAGTAGCTATTAAAGAAAGAATATGTGGGACAGATCCTGAGCCCCAGTGTGGTAGAGTTGGCATATGCTGACACCAGGATCTCCCATATGTCTTAGCATAGCCAGGGGAGATGGGTGATCTGGGAATCTCCATGAGTTTATAGCCCCAAGCAAACAGACAGCTTCCAGAGGCCAGATTTCCATGTGCTTCAGCATAGCCCTTGGGAAAAGCAGAAACACCCAAATGGATCTCAGTAGTTACCATCACTGGGACCCCAACTCAGCACCAAGCAGGTTACCAGAATTCTCCATAAGGACTAGCCACCCCAACTCCATACTTTCAGTATTACACTAGATACCAGGGTCTTAACCTATGGCCCTTAGGACAATTTCAGTGAAACTTCAGTTTACCAAGTAAACAAAGTGGCAGCCACTGGCACAAGAAAACTGAGACAGTATTTCTACCTTGGAAGCAGAACAATTTAAAAGAAAAAAGCTCACATCTCCCCCCTGCCCCCCCCCAAAAATATATATATATATCCATATAACTCTTAGAAAGTTAATATAGTGAAAGGGAAAACTGAGACACAAACTCAGTGGAGGGCAGCAATGCCAAAAAACCTATAAGCAAAACCCTAAAGAAAAACAGGAAGTAGTCTCAAGCCTAGGAAAAAACTCTTGGAAGAGCTCAAAAAGGAGTTTAAAAGTCACACAAGAAGTAGAAGAAAAAGTGAGGAAAGAAATGAGGGTGATGCAAGAGAATTATGAAAATAAGTCAATAGCTTGGAAAATTCCTTAAAGAATACAATTGACCAAATGGAAAACTATCTTAAAAGTTAGAATAGGGCAAGTGGAAGCTAATGACTCTATAAGATACAAAGAATCAAAAAAGAATGAAAAAAATTGAAGAAAATGCAAAATACAAGAAAAACAACTGACCTGGAAAATAGATCCAGGAGACACAATAACAGAATGATTACACTCGGAAGCTTCAATATTACATTAAAGAATCAGATGATGGAACATGATATTCCAAAAGGCAAAAGAGCTAGGACTACAACTAAAAATTACTTAGCAAAATTAAGCTTAATATGTCAAGGGGAAATTCAATGAAATAGGATTTCAAGCTTTCATAAAGAAATCAGAACTAAAAAAATTGATTTCCAAAAAGGAGGAAAGGGTATTTAATAGGGCTAAAATATTTACAACTGTCCATGGGAAGATGATACTTAATTCTTAAAAATTGGATCACTAATAGTACAATAGCACTATTGTGGAATATACATAGTACAAATATAAGGTGAATTTGAAGGAATGACATGAAAAAAATTAAGAGATGAGAAAAAGAAGTACATTGAGTGCAGAAGGAAGAGAAAATGATATAAATTACTTCACATGAAATGTGAAAGACCTATTACAGTAGAGGAAAAGATGGGAGTGTAGGCAATGAGCATTGCTCAAACCTTATTCATCAATATTGGCTCAAAGAGGGAATAATATATACAATCAGTTAAACATAGAAATCTAATTTGACAAGAAAGTAGAAGGAGAGATTTAGTAAACGGGAAGGGAAACCATATAAGGGGAGGTAGTAGAAGCAAGCCACTGGTAAGGAGGGAAAGGGAAAAAGCAAGAGGACAAATAAGAGGAAGATTACACAGGAATTAATCATAACTGAATGTAAGTGGGATGAACTTTCCCATAAAATAGAAGTAGATAGCAGAAAGGATCAAAAACCAATGTTGTAAGATATACACTTGTAATAGAGACACACACAGAATAAAGGTAAGAGGTTGGAGCAGAATCTACTATGCTTCAGCTGAAGGTAAAAAAAAAAGGGTGCTAGCAATCTTGATCTCCTTCAAAATAAAAGTAAATATAAACCTAATTAAAAGAAGGAAGAAAACTACATCTTGCTAGAAGATTCTATAGACAATGAAGCAATATCAATATCTCCAAAATCTTGAAGTTAACTTACAGGAAGACATAGACAATAGTATCATTGCAAAATGGAAAATAATTTTGTTTTTAAAGCCTTAAAAACCAAAGCAACCAAGATTAGAATGGAAGTAAACAACTGGGAAACAGTCTTTACAGCAGTCTCTGATAAAGGCCTCACATATATATAGTGAACTGAGTCAAATTTATAAAATACAAACCATTCTCCAATTGATAAATGATCAAAAGATGAACAAGAAGTTTTCAGTTGAAGAAATCAAGGTACTATATAGTCATATGAAGAAGTGCCCTAAATCACTTGATTAGAGCAAATTAAAACAGATTGGCTAATATGACATAAAAGGAAAATGATAAATGTTGGAGAGGGTATGGGAAAATTTAGGGTTGTGAACACATCCATTCTTTCTGAAGAACAAATTGGAATTATGACCATAAGATTGTAAAACTGTGCAGCAATATTACTACTAGGTATGTCTCCCAAAGAGATCATAAAAAGACCTACATGTACAAAAATATAGCATCACTTTTCATAGTGGTAAAATATTGGAAATTGAAGGAACACATCAGTTAGGGAAGAGCTGAACAAGCTGTGGTATATGAAAGTAATGGAAAACCATTATACAATAAATGATGAGCAATCAGATTTCAGAAAAACCTAGAAAGACTTATACAGACTGATACAAAGTAAAATGAGCAGAATCAGGAAACACTGTATCCAATATTAAGCAATATTGTGTGATAATCACATCTGAATGTAAAAAAACAATGCTCCAAGCAAAATGCAAAGGGAAATTATATTAGTATCCAAATAAAGAACTGAAGGACTTTGAATGCATACTGAAGCATTTTTTTTTTACTTTATTTTGGTTTTTTGATATTTTTTTTTCTTTTACAACTGTGACTAATATGGAAATATGTTTTACATAGTAGCACAGGCATAAACTATATCAAGCTGTCTATAGTGAATGCCAAAATTTTTCTTGACATGTAACTGGAGGAAAAAATAAAATACTATTAAAACCAAGAATATATTAAGGAGCCACAGTCAGGATTACACATGATTTAGCAGCCACCACTATAAAAGAGTGAAGGGCTTAAAATATACTCACTCAATAATGTAAAGGATATGTCTTTATAAACAAAAACTTACCCAGCAAAACAGTATAATGATGCGGCATTGTATGGACAATGAAGATACATAGCAAATAGCAAATAAATGCATTTATTCTATTGATGGCAAAATGGAGATCAAAGAAAGGATGTATAGGAGGGAGGGAGCCATGATGGCAGAATAGGAGGTGAACTATCTACAAATTCTTTAAATAGATACATAATGGAACCTTAGTGAAGTAATGAACTTTTGAGCATTCCTAATAAAAAGATCAGAGCTGCATAAAATTTTAAAACAAAGAGTGAAGCAGCATAAAAAAGTAAACATGAAAGAATAATAAAGGACCAAACAGGATAAGCTGCTCTCATTCATATATGGGAAGATGATATATATGTCACCTGTGAATCTTCCCATCATGAGAGTCTTATTAGATGAGAATGATTCAGTTGTGTCTTGATTACCTTGAGAGGGGGAAAGGAATACACTGAGGGAAGAGAAAAGGGAAAATTGTTATTGTTCAGGGGAAATTATTAATAAGGATGCACAAATAGAACACTATGTCATAGGAGGTGGAGATTAGCTGACATTTGAACCTCATTCTCACCTGAATTCAAAGAAGAATACACACACACTATTGTGTATGAAAATAAATTTCTAGAGAGAAAAAAGATTGAGGGATTAGTCCTAAATATAAAAACTAAGGATGTACAAAATAAGCCTCTTTTTGAGATGACAAGGTATAGGAATCTGAGGGAGTGTTCATATTTGGGGAATGGCTAAACAAGTTATGGTAAATAACTTGTGATGGAATATTATTGGGCTGAACTCAACATAAGGACCAACCAAAATTCCAGAAGAGTAACAGAAACATGCTAAAAAGGAAACATGAAGAAACCTAGCTCTTGATAGGTTAAGAACTTAGGCTACATAATGAGTCATGTATTTTGAAAATATTCAATATGGAAATCTGATTTGATTATATATGTTTGTAAGGGGTTTTGTTTTATGTTGTCAATTGGAGGTGTTGTGGGATAGGAGATTGAGAAAGTGAATCTTGGCTGATTAAAAAAAATAACTTTTTAAGAAGAAAGCCTATATAGGCAGATACATATCAGACAACACCAAAGGTAAGCTCGACCAAGAGAAATTCTCCAAATCTGTGGTGTAGTAAGCTGGGTATAAAGACATGACAGAGTCTACCTCTCTATGTATAGGCTTCTTCCTAATGTTTCTCTCCCTTTGGTGACCCAAAGAGAATTTGAAAGGATATATTTTCTTTCTTGATTGGATGTTGGATGCACAAAGATTCTTGGCTCTTCTCTCCAGGTTTTACCATCTCCACTTCCTACACAAGCCAAGAGCTTCTGATAATCTCTCTCAATGAGGAGAGTCCCTTACAAATGCACTTTAATTCAAGAGTTATATCCATAAATTGCACTCCATTTCCCATTTTTGTGCCTTAGGTCCTGTCTATTTCTGGAATGCATTCTTTCCTCTCAATCCTTTAAAATGCAGTAAGAACCAACTAATATGCTACTTTCTGCATGAGGCCTTTTCTGATGCCTGTACTATTAGTACTCTTTCCTCTAAATTACCTTAAATTGATTTTATATATAAGCCTGTGAATGTTTTGTTTATAAATCTATATATGTTTTCTAGCCCAGTAGAATGTAAGCTCATTAAGGGGACTTTTGTCTTTGTTTCACTTTTGTCTTTGGATCTCCAGATCCTTGGCACATAGCAACTGCTTCATAAGTACTTGTTGATTTATTAAACAGAAATCTTGTCAGGCAGGTGACTAAGTTTGCACACCACAGCCAAATTCAAAGACCATCGCACTGTGATCCATGTTCTCCAAATAGCCAGAAACAGGGATTTCCAGTAACCACAATGAAACTAATGGATTCATTTTATAACTAACTAGAGGAGTGTTTAATTTGTATGTTTAGGCTGCTGGGTTAAAAAACTGGAGAAGGCATATTGGGAAAGCCTAATGAAAAAGATGAATAAGATTGAAAATTGGGAGCACACTAGAAACTGGAAGATGAATGAATGTCCATCAATTGAAGAATGGTTGGGTAAATTATGGTATATGAAGGTTATGGAATATTATTGCTCTGTAAGAAATGGCCAGCAGGAGGAATACAGAGAGGCTTGGAGAGACTTACATCAACTGATGCTGAGTGAAATGAATAGAACCAGAAGATCGCTGTACACTTCAATGCTGTATGAAGATGTATTCTGATGGAAGTGGAAATCTTCAACATAAAGAAGATCCAACTCACTTCCAGTTGATCAATGATGGACAGAGACAACTACACCCAGGGAAGGAACACTGGGAAGTGAATGTAAATTGTTAGCACTACTATCTACTCAGGTTACTTATACTTTCAGAATCTAATACTTAATGTGCAATAAGAAAATGGTATTTACACACATATATTGTATCTAGGTTATATTGTAACACATGTAAAATGTATGGGATTGCCTGTCATCAAGGGGAGGGAGGGAGAGGGAAGGAGGGGATAATTTGGAAAAATGAATACAAGGGATAATGTTATTTAAAAAATTACTCATGCATATATACTGTCAAAAAATTATAAATAAAATTAAAAAAAAAAAAGCATTCCTGCAGAACCAGCCTTGAAGTCAGAGTAGTTGGAAATAATGGATTACAGGGAATTTTGGGAAATAATTTAATAAATGATCTTTGCAAAGAAAAAAAAAAAAAGAAAATTGGGAGCACACAACACAGGGTGCATGAGATGGTTAATATTTGATGAAAATAAAGAGATAAATTTATGTTGGTATGAAGAAAGACTTGCTAATGATTACTGTAATTCACATATGTAAATGGCTGCATCCAAAGGTATTGGGGATCTTTCAAGCAAAAGTTGAGTGAGCACTTGTCAGATACACTTTTTTTTTTCCAGTATGGATTGGATTACATGGCCATTGATGTCTTTTCTAGCTTGATGTTCTTCTGCCCACAAATTAAATCACTTGACAGATATAAATATCTGTCAAGAAGGTATTACAGAGGGGATTTTTTTTCAATATTTTATTTGTCCAAATACATGCTAAGAGTTTTCATCATTCACCTTTTGAAAAACCTTATGTTCCAAATTTTCTCCCTCTCTCCCCTATGAGCCCCCTCTTGAAGACAATAAACATTTCAGTATAGATTAAGCATGTGCAATTCTTCTAAACATATTTCCATGTTCATCATGCTATGCAAGAAAAATTAGATCAAAAGGGGAAAAAAAACAACAGAGTTCAACAAGAAAAAACCTTCAAGCAAACAAATAGCAACAAAATGGCAAAAATACTATGCTTTGATGATGCATATTCAGTGTCCATAATTTTCTCTCTAGAGAGACACTTTCCATCCCAAGTCTATTGGGTCTGTCTTAAGTCATTGCTGAGAAGAGCCAATCCATTATAGTTGATCATCACATAATCATGTTGTTACTGTGTACAATATTCTCTTGGTTCTCCTCACTTCTTTCAGATTCAGTTCATGTCTTTCTAGGTTTTTCTGAAATTAGCTTCCTCATTTCATATAGAACAATTCCTTCCATTACATTCATGTACCATGATTTATTCAGCCATTTCCAACTGATGGAAATCCATTCAATTTCCAGTTCCTTGTTCCTACAAAAAGGCTGCTACATTTTTGCACATGTGGGTCCTTTTCTCCTTTTATGATCTCTTTGGGATGCAGATATAGTAGTGAGACTGATGAATTGAAAGGTATGCACAGTTTTATAGCCCTTTGGGCATAGTTCCAAATTGTTCTCCAGAATGATTGGATTATTTTACAACTCCACCAACAATGCATTAGTGTCAGAAGGTATTCTCTTGCAAAAACAGTGAAGGATGGATTTAAATCTCTCTCCATTTACATTTACCTGGATTTATTATTCTTTTTTTGTTGTTGTTTTATTATAGCTTTTTATTTACAAGATATATGCATGGGCAATTTTTCAGACCCTTGCAAAACCTTCTGTTCCAACTTTTCCCCTCCTTCCCCTCACCCCCTCCCCTAGATGACATATAGACCCATACATGTTAAATATGTTAAAGTATATGTTAAATACAATATATGTATACATATCCATACAGTTATTTTGCTGCACAAGAAAAATCATACTTAGACATAAGGTAAAAATAACTTGAGAAGGAAATAAAAAATGCAAGTGGACAAAAGCAGAGGGAGTGGAAATGCTATGTTGTGATTCATACTTATTTCCCATAATTCTTTGGCTGGGTGTAGCTGGTTCTCTTCATTATTGAATAAATGGAACTGATTTGGTTCATCTTATTGTAGAAGAAATTGATCATCATATAGCATTGTTGTTGATCCTGGTCCTGCTCATTTCATTCAGCATTAGTTCATGTCTCTCCAAGCCTTTCTGAAATCATGTTACTAGTCATTTCTTACAGAACAATAACATTCCATAATATACCACAACTTACTCAGCCATTCTCCAATTGATGGGCATTCAATTTCCAGTTTCTAGCCACTACAAAAAGGGCTGCCACAAACATTTTTGGACATGTGAGTCCCTTTCCCTTCTTTAAGATCTCTTTGGGATATAAGCCCAATAGTAACACTGCTTGATCAAAGGGTATGTATAGTTTTATAGGTAACTTTTTGAGCATAATTCCAAATTGCCCTCCAGAATGGTTGGATTTATTTTTATTTATTTAGTTAGTTAGTTTTTTTTTTTTTTTTTGAGTCTGGGGTTAAGTGACTTGCCCAGGGTCACACAGCTAAGAAGTGTTAAGTGTCTAAGACCAGATTTGAACTCAGGTCCTCCTGAATTCAGGGCTGGTGCTCTATCCACTGTGCCACCTAGCTGCCCCAAGAATGGTTGGATTTGTTCACAATTCCACCAACAATGCCTCAGTGTCCCAGTATTCCCACACCCCCTCCAACATTCAGCATTATCTTTTCCTGTCATCCTATCCAATCTGAGAAGTGTATAGTGGTATTTCAGGGTTATCTTAATTTGCATTTCTCTGATTAATAATAATTTGGAGCATCTTTTCATATGGCTAGAAATAGTTTCTATTTCTTCATTTGAAAATTGTTCATATCTTTTGACCATTTATCAATTGGAGAATGGCTTGATTTCTTATAAATTAGAGTTAATTTTCTATATATTTTGGAAATGAGGCCTTTATCAGAACTTTTGACTGTAAAAATGTTTTCCCAGTTTATTGCTTCCCTTCTAATCTTGTCCACATTAGTTTTGTTTGTACAAAAGCTTTTTAATTTGATATAATCAAAAGTTTTCTATTTTGTGATCAATAATGATCTTTAGTTCTTCTTTGGTCACAAATTCCTTCCTCCTCTATAGGTCTGAGAGCCCATATGGTTTGAATAGTTCACCCTAACAAAGAGTAGATCTCAAGTAAGACCTGGATCGAACTTTTGCTGCTCATGGACTTATTCAATATTGGCCCTCTACAAGGCCTCACTATTAAATTTCTGTCAGTCTTCCTGCCTATGAAAATAAGGGGAATGAGTTATAGGAGTGTCAAACTCAAATAGAAATTATTTCCCACTGACTGCATATTGACTTAGAAAACCTCAAGTTAACTGACATACTGCATTTTTTTAATTAAAAATTTCTCAATTGGATTTTAATCCAATTCAGGTAGCACTTGGGGTATGCAACAGGGCTCTGCTTTGTCTCTGACTCTGTACACAACTTCAAGAAATGGAAAAGTATTCTGCAGCATATCCATCTCAATGTGCATTTGCCATCTTCTGGACAGCAGAGGGCAGTGGTTTTACAAGCACAGGAGGGAGACTGATCTAGTGTAGCTAAAGAATTTAGTCAAGAAAGGAGAAAAAACCTCACCAGCCAGCACAACTGTGAGGGCAGGAAGGGAGGAGAAGGTGGGAATGTTTAATAGCATCTGTTCCTAGGACAGGCAATACTGCTTCCTTCCCAAGGGATACTGGGTTTGGTTTGGGAATGCCTGGTTGTGCGGGTTGCTCCAAAGGAAAACCTGAAAATCTAATGCAGTCAGACTGATCTCTTTAGTTACTGGGCTGAGCCTTTCCCTGGACAGTGAAGGAACATTGACAGCAAGGGACTGCACTCTCAGTCCTGTCCTGACTAACCTGCAGGTGAAGAATACAATAGCTTTTGACAGACTGACTTATAAGATTCATTTCACTTTTGAAGAGACAGTGAAAAAGTTCTAGTCTTGAACTTGACATCAGAAACTCTGGGCTACAGTCCTGATTTGATTCATCAGTCAATTATAAATTCCCCTCTTTAATCTTGTTTTCTCGTGTATAAAATAGGAAAAATTGCTGCTTCCCAAATCTGAAGGAAGGAAGATGTTTAGTAAATATTAGTACTGGATAAATGTAATTGGTTATTATCATCCTTTTAAAAATCAATGTCAAAAGTCTCATCTCTTACCTGGAAGAAGGCTTTTCTGCCTTGCACAACCTCATGAGAAAAGTAGGTCAAGCATCCAGGAAACTTGCTTTCTTGTTCTGTTTCATTCTCTCTGACTCATCCTGTACTTTGGGCAACTGAATTCAGATTTATTTATTTTTTTTTTTGCAGTTTATCAAGTACTGATTATGTAAGTCATGTGGTCTCTGTTATTTCTCCACTTGTAGGGGAGGGTAGTGGTGATAATTTATTCTTTCTTGATCAAGGACCTTTCTTGAAGTATGTCCTTAACAATCTGAAGTAAAAGTATGTCCCCATCAAACTGAAGTTCCTCCTCCATTCACATATAATCTAAACTCAGTATTCTTACAGTTGATTTCTTTTTTTTTCCTACTAAGGCAATTGGGGTTAAGTAACTTGCCCAGGGTTACACGGTTATGTAGTGTTAAGTGTCCGAGATCACATTTGAACTTAGGTCCTTCTGACTTCAGGGCTGGTACTCTATCCACTGGGCCACCTAGCTGCCCCCCCCTTTTTTTTTGTAGTAAACATAATTTCTTTCTTTCTTTCTTTCTTTTTTTTTTTTGCAATTAACATACCTTTTTTTTTTTAATTAATTTTATAATTATAACTTTTTTTGACAGTACATATGCATAGGTAATTTTTTACAATATTATCCCTTGCATTTACATCTATTCCTAATTTTCCTTCCTTCCCTCCACCTCCTCTCCTAGATGGCAGGCAGTCTCATATATGGCTAACATAATATCTTTAATTTTTAAGTGCCATTCATGTATATCAGTTCTACCAGCAACAATTCTAATGACACTTGGAATATGTTCTACAGCACTAAACTGTTACAAATCATCCCTGCTCATCCCAGCTAATCAGGAGCCAGTTGCTTTAGTAGGGATGGATGTGAGGTGAGTTGACAATAGTATTAACCTAGAAAATCCAGCAGTTCTTGAAGAGAGGTGATAGGAAAATTCACTGACGAGTGAGCCACAATAAATCTAATATCTTCTAAACCTTGGGTAAAATCCAGGGAGAATTTGTCAGAAAATGGGTGTTTTAGAAAAACCTCATCAACTGGAGTAAATATTTAGTCAGACCCAGAAATTACCTAAGAAACACTTTTATCTGTCAGAACTTCTGTTGTAGGGCAGGGGAAAGGAAAAAGGAAGCATTCACTAGCATATGTAATAAGACATGGAAGGTTGAAGGAATTTTGTAAAAACTAAAAAAGCCTCACATTTTTGTTGTAGCTAACACCAAAATGTTGCTTTGCAACTTTTGTAGCCTATCTCACATGAAGCATTTTATTATGTTTTTCAAAGACTCTGTTGTTGAAACTGTTTGTTTGTTTGTTTGTTTGTTTATTTTTATAACATTCACTTCCACCCAGGCAAAATGGACAGTTTTTCCTTTGAGAACCTGTAAGGAAAATTGATTGGCAAAGAAAATAATGAGCCTATAGGTATGCTGTATGAGGGAAGGAAAGACTTTAGTTTGTTGGGGACATTTCAAGAAAGCGTCTTGATCAAGAGAGCCAAGTTATAAGAAAATTTTTCATGGCTAATAGGAGTTCCAGAGCTGAAAACAAGTGGGAAATCAGCCCCCTTAATGTCCTTTGACTTCTAATGCTTGTCATATTAAGACTACTAAGAACAGACTCCCATTGGTAAGATAATTCCCTATATCATTGATTGAGGTGTTTTATTTCTTTTTTTAATTAAAACTTTTTATTTTCTAGATAGATAATTTTCAACATTCACCCTTACAAAACCTTGTGTTCTAATTTTTTCCTTCCTTCTCCCCACTCCCTCCCTAAATGATAAGTGATCCAATATATGTTAAACTTTTAATTCTTCTATACATATTTCCAAAATGTCATGTTGCACAAGAAAAATCAGATCAAAAAGGGAAAAAAATGAGAAAGAAAACAAAATGCAAGCAACAACAACAAAAAGAGTAAAGATATTTTGTGGCACACATTCAGTTCCCATTGTCCTCTCTCTAGATGCAGATGGCTTTCTTCATCACAAGACCATTGGAACTAGCCTGAATCATCTCATTGTTGAAAAGAGCCACATCCATCGGAATTGATAATATTAATCTTGCTGTTGCCATGTATAATGATCAGTCCTGAATCTTCAGTCCTTTATCAGCCTTATCTCCAACAGTGTCTTATAAGGATAAGAAGTAGTGTAGCACTGCAATGTTAGGGCAAGAAGAACTCATCTGTCACTAATACATTTTATCCACAGTACCTTGGAGGATTTTTTTTTCACAAGCAAACAGATGGGTTATGAATAATAGTTTCTTCTTAAATAGTTATTTAAGATAATCAAAATAGTTTACTCATTAGAGGATACAGTTTACTATTGTACCTGGAGTCAGGAAGACCTATTTTAGACTCTTACTGACTGTGTGACCCCAGCAAGTCACTCTCTCTGTAACTCAGTTTCCTCATCTGTAAAATAGCATAATTTGACTTGACTTGGCCTCTAAATTCTCTTCTAGATTAAAATCTATGATTCTTTGAACTAAGACTTGGAGAAACAAAAGTTTTTATCCATTCACACTTGAAACTTCTCTGATTTCATCTTTTTATCAAGCCATTTTGCATCTCTAGTGGCAATCAGAAGTTTCCTTAGGAGGAGAATGGAGATTCCAAAAAGTTTTGATCAGAAGATTGAGACATGCTTCAATTTAGCCCTCCAAGCACACTGATTAGTCCCTTTTCCAGCATTAACAGTATAGTCAACGTATGAAATGAAATTCTGCCTAAATCTGTCTTTCTACTCTACCTTATAAAATCAGTGAAGAATTATTTCTAAGCCTAGGTTTAACACCATTTCCTCAGTCTCAGGAAGATAAAATCTCTCCTTGAATGGTTACTGTTGTTGAAGTTTAGACCATCTTCTCATTGTTTTCTTATTCGTTTTTCCATCTTGAAAATAATCAAATGAATAAATTCTAAGCAGGCTGACATCATTCCCATCTCTATTTTGTCTGGCTATTGGCTCCTTTGTGTCTCTATTGGATACTGCCCTGGGAAGAAGTATCCAGATTTAATTAGGCTCCTTTGGCACTGATTCAGAACTTCAAGTCACTTGGGTTTACCTGTTCTTAGTGCCACTTCTCCCAATTAAGGATATGTGACTTCTGTGGGCTTCTATGGCTCTATGGCTACAACTCTATGGGCTTCTAGTTAGTTCTTTTTTTTCTGACAATCAAGAGATAGAGAAACCAGAATCACAGGATCATAGAATTTTAGAGCTGGAAGGACCTTAAAAGCCATTTAATATAGCCCCCATTATTTATTTTAAAAAATACATTTTGTGGATTTTATATTATTTACTTCAATCCTTATTCTCTCACCACTAATTGAACCCTCTCTTGTGATAAGGAAAATTATTACAGAATCTTTTCCAAGAAAACCCTAAATGTGTTACAGTTGGACATGACTGTAACAACTGAACAGCTAAATAGTGTCTTCAGCCAAGACACTTCAGCTTCAATTCCTACTTCAATATGGATCAGTGAGGTAGGAGATTTAAATTCTCTGTTTAAGCCCTCTCTTGTGATAAAGAAAATTATTGGGGGAGCTAGGTGACACATTGGATAGAGCACTAACCCTGAAGTCAGGAAGACCTGAGTTCAAATCTGATCTCAGACACTTAACACTTCCTGGCTAGGCGACCCCAGTTGCCTTAGCAAAACTTAACCCCAACTTAACCTAATTGCTTCAGAAAAAAAAAGAAAGAAAATTATTAAGCAAAAAACCAAAAATGAAAACATTTAATTTGGAGATAGAGAAATCATATCTGACAATATATATGATTGCTTTAATTGTATGGAGTAGGAAGATACATTTTATTATCTGTTCTTCAAAACACTTCACTAGTTTTTCAATTATTTTCCTTCCTGATTACACTGACATCGTTATTATGTTTATTTTTTCTTGGTTCTACTTATTTTGCTCTGTTTTTAGTTCATACAAATCTTCCCATGTTTCTCCAAATTCCTTATTTGTAATTTCTTACTTTACAGTAATATTTCATTAAATAGTTTTTTTTTCCCCCAGCCATTTCTTGTTGATAGACTTTCCATTGTTTCCAGTTCTTTGCTACCATGAAGTGTTTCGATGATCATTTTGACATTATATTAGACTTTTGTTGCTATCTTTGACATCTTTGGGACATATCCTTAAGTAGTAAGTGAATGACTATGAACAATTTACTTTTCTTGCATAGCTCCAATGTCATATTCAGAATGACTGACTCTATCATTTTATTCAGAAGAAAACAGAAGCCAAAGAATTAAAATATGCAGGTATTAAGCAGTCCCATTTTTTTTCAGATCTAGGATTTGAAACAAGCTCCTCTCACCTCAAATCTAATGCTCTTTCTATTGCACTACACCGCTTCTATCACCATTTCAAAATCCTGCACAAAGTTATCATGACATACATTAGTGCATCTTTGGGCAGAATTTGGATCCAGAGAAATCAGATTTGTTCTTCTGGCCCTAGAAACAATTATATGGTCCAATGTATTCATGGCTGGGCAGCATCTGCCTGCCTGATAAATTCAAACGAGACATTCAACAATTTTTCTAATGGGAATAATCTAGTGGAAATCAATATTCTAAAGATATTTGTGGAAATACATTTTTGGTGGAGTTATGAAATGATCCAATCATTCTAGAGAGCAATTTGGAACTATACCCAACTATAAAATTGTGCCTACCCTTTGATCTATTACTAGGTCTGAATCTCACAGATATCATAAAAGAGGGGAAAGGATTTTTTGTAGTGGAAAGGAACAAGAAATTGAGTGGATGCCCATCAATTGAAGAATAGCTGAATAAATTATGGTATATGAATATTATATAATATTATGTTCTATAAGAAATGATGACCTGACTGATTTCAGAAAAACCTGGAAAGACTTACATGAACTGATGCTAAGTGAAGTGAGCAGAAGCAAAAGAACACTGTATACAGTAACAAGATTATGTAATAACCAACTGTGATAGACTAGGCTGTTCTCATCAATGTAATGAGTCAAGGTATTTCCAGTAGACTCAGAATGGAAAATGCTGTCTGCATTCAGAGAGAGCTCTATGGAAACTTAATGTGCATTGAAACTCAGTATTTTCTCTTGTTTGCTTTTTTTTCCCTTTTAGTCTAATTTTTCTTGCACAACATGATAAATATGAAAATGTTTAAAAGAATTGCAAATACTTAACCTATACCAGATTGCTTGCTATCTTGGGGAGGAGGTTGGTTAAGGAAAGAGATAAATCTGGAACATAGTCTTACAAAAATAAACGTTGAAAACTATCTTTACATGTATTTAGAAAATAAAATACTATTGAAAATAAAAAAATAAGTTAAAGAAAATTTTTAAAGGTTGTTAGTGAAAAAGTAAAATAAATGATAACAGAATGAGAATTTGTTATGGCTTTTGTCTGCTAAATAGGGCAGCTAGGTGACTCAGTGGATACAGAACTAGACTTGGAATCAGGAAATCTGAGCTCAAAGGTGGTCTCAGACTCTTACTAGCTGTGTGATGCTGGGCAAGTAACTTAATCCTGTTTGCCTGTTTTTTCATCTATAAAATTAGTTGAAGGAAATGAACTAAATATGTTATAGATGGATATGACTGTAACAACTGAACAATTCACAGCTAAATAGTGTCTTTAGCCAAGACACACTTGAAAACCATGCTTCAATTCCTACTTCAATGTGGATCAATGAGGTGGGAGATTTAACATCTGTGTTTAAATGCAATGCATGATGGAGAGATGGTTGAGAAAATATTCTGGTATAGTTAATAGGCCCTGGCTCAAAGACCCTACACAAAAATAAGGATATTTGCATGTGAAAATTAGGCAGCAATGTAATAGCAATTGAATAGTCTACATCTCTGGTTCTTATTCTGTTTCCATGGCAATATTTTTGGTAAGAACTTCATTTTACTTGCCACCAATGGTTGAATGGGGCTCTTCTTGGGCATATGAGAGGCAGGATATAGATATACTTCTTTTTGATATTAATCCAAATATAAATAATGAATACTATAGAATAACTTGTGGTTAACATGGGCAAAACTAATTAAAATGCTACTGACCAGAATTTAAAAAAAAAAAAATGAATCATCCAGAGAAATTTTCAAGGCAAAGTAAGCAAATGATTAAAAATGGTATTCTGACAATCCCTTTGAGGGGAATCCAAACTCAATTAGTGTTTTTTGGTGGTTTTGTGTCTAGCTCTTTCATTGACATATGGCTCCTTCACAGGGCTATAGTTTTCAACCTAGAAACAACTTTAAGAAACTATCTAGTCAGCCCTCTCAGTTTACAGTTAAGAAAACTGAGGTCCACAGAGGTTAATTTCCTCAAGGTTATGCAGTTAAGGAACAGAATAGAACATTGGTCTTCTAACTCCAAATCCAAAGTTTTTTTCTACATTTCCATGACAATGTTCTTTCTACATTTCTTTGCCTTAGGTTTAAGTCACTGAGGTTTGACTCTTACTGAGCCTTTTTCTTCTGTCACTAGAATTGTGAGAATGCTTCAGTTATAATGGTTTACTTAAAAATCAAAGAGATACTGTTGTAAAAGCAGGCAGTGCCATAGTTAAATATAAAAGCTATTTAAAAAGGAGCAAGAGTGAACTTTGGGGAAAGGTACAAAATTGCAGCTGGTTTGCTTTTATTTAAAATGTCTTTTATTTTTTAATACTGGAGCATGTTTGCCCTATGATAATAAATCTATGTGCTTTAAAATTCTAAACCAACCATAAGAGAGGCCCAAGCTAAGTATTTTAGGAACAGTTTTGAGAAAAACTAAGATATTCTTTGCTATGAAGTGTGGCTCTTATTAATACAAAAATGTAATCAGATGTTAAATTTTCATTCAAATTCAATGTAATTGGCAACTCAATGCCCACGTGACTCGCAGATTATAGAAGCTGGTAACAACAAACCATGTATTAGTTCCAGACAAAAGTTTCAATGTACAGCAGAGACTCTATGTAAACAAGAAGTTAGAAACCCTCCAATTACTTCAATTAAGGTGATCATTTTTGCTAAAAGTTACTAGATATGCTTTTTTCTCTGTACAAAATTTTTTAAAAATGAATTGTACATTTTAAATGTATTTCTAAGTTTTACTACTGGAAATCCCTAATGACTTCTCGGTATGGCAATTTTTAAATCCATATTTTTATGGATTTTCTGAAAGTCAAATCTACTTGTACAAACAAGGCTCAACAATTTTGCTTTGAAGCTAGAAACCAACCAAAAATTGACAAATTAAATGAATTAGTTACCTCTTATAATTTTAAATTCCCTCCAATGTTCAGTTTAGGTAACACCTGTGTAGTGCAAACTTCCTGATCTCCAGTTGTTAATACTCTCTCACTTCAAATGACCTGTTACTTCTCAGTGTGTACATGTTATATCTTTCAAAAAAAGTAAGCTTCCAGAGAGTAGGGGCTTTCAAAAGAATATAAGCTTCCTGAGAGCAGGGACTGCTTTATTTTTGACTTTGTATTATCAGCATATTGCATATAAGTATATACTTGTTTAATTGAAAGAAAAATAAAAGGAAAAAAAAAACAGCATATCTGTTGCCATTTGATATTCATCCCAAAACTTGAAGAAGGAAACCTAAATTAAGGTTATTTATTAAAGTCCTTGATTTTCTGGAAAAAATTTGGAAGGAGTTGAACATATGTGGCCTACATACTTCCTGAGCGATATAGAGTTTAGCAGAAGTTCTCAGGGTTCCTTCTTCACTGGCTTCTATCCACAGGGAATAGAATTCAAACCTGAATACAATAAATATGGTGACTCAAAGATTCCAGTGAATCCATTCTGACTCATCTTTTTCACATACACTTTTAACTGGCCTTTTCACCATTCCATATTCCAGGAATAAATGGTAGATACCTGGACATAAAATTTTCAAAATTACCCAAATTACAGAAGTGCATTTTGCTCATCTCACTCATTCCTATTCTCATTTCATCAAGGTAGTTAGAAGTCTAAGAATAGAGAAAGTTTTGGAACAGTTAGGTAGCACAATGGATAGAGCACCAGCCTTAAAGTCAGGAGGACCTGAATTCAAATCTAACCTTAGACACTTAACACTTCCTCACCTTGTAATCCTGGACAAATCACTTAACCCCAATTGCCTCACAAAAGGAAAAAGATTAAAACAAAAACAAGACAAAACAATGAAAATTGCCTAAATAAGAATTATGTAGAAAGGAAGTTGTGGCATTGTCATCTAGTCAGGGCAAAACTTGATTAGCTTGAATTTAAGTAGGTCTTCCAAAGAATTTGTATGGATTATCTATGAATGAAGAGAATACAAAAGAAAATCACAACATACTCTAACAAGGTTGTAATAAGTGGAAACAATCAATATCATTTAACCTACACAATATAAAATGGATCCTCTGATGGAAAGTGAGCTTCTGGTTTCATTTCAAAGAGAAGGGGAAATGGGCTTCTTCTACATTAGTAGTTCAACTTTATTAAAATAAAAAATCCTGGATCAGCTAGAAGGCAATGAATAGAACACCAGCCCTGAAGTCAAGAGGACCTGAGTTCAAATCTGATCTCAGACATATCACTAATTAACCTGGGCAAGCAGGAATCATTAGTGTTAGAATAATATTAATCTGGTATCTCTAGTATCTCTAGTCTTAAGAGTTTTGCAAAGAAAACAGATTCTTACTGTTTTTCAGATGAAAGGGGCTGACTAGATGGTTACTCAAGGGTGAATATTTTTGGCTTCTGATTCCATGGTGATTTATGTCAAAGAAAGGACCTATTTTATATATTTTTTCAATTAAAAATAACAAAGAAAAATATTATTTGGCAAATATGAAAAAGCCATTAAGAAAAACAGCATAAAGAGTTATGTTGTATCATTCATAGTTTAAAGAATAAAATGGAATCTTCTTGTCATGATGAAAGACAATTTTTTTTTAAATGATGGCATTTCAAAAAGAAAACTTGATATTTTAAAACTAAAATGAAAATCAGAAAGGGATTTTATACAAAATTACTTAACTCATTCTCTGTAAGTACACTGCCTACATCCCAGCTTCTTAAATTGTGGTTCATGACCCCATATGGGGGTCCTCAACTGAACATGGGGGTTGTAAAGTTATGATTTATTATTAGTAAATATTTAATTTGCATATCTATTTTATATACCTTTTTACCTCAGGCAAAAAAATGGGTCATGAGTAGGAAAAGTTTAAGAAGCCCTGGTCTAAATTTACTTTAAAAGATAGCTACCAAGACAATGACAGTTAAAGAAGTCAATTCAATGATTTTACTTGATCCCAATTGTCTTCCTTCTTCCTATGTATGTGAGATCTAGAAGTTTTGCAAAAACTTTTATATTCCAATCCTCTTGCTTAAGCATCCAATTTCATGATGAAAATTGGAGAAATCTTCCTTAGTGTTGACACTGGAAAAAAATCAAACAAACCCAACAATAAAAGGTTAAGGATCCAAAATTTCTGTAAGTAAAGATATAGGAGTGATGTAATATTTCTGGGTTATCCAGACAATCTTCCCAACTACATCTAGAAAAATCTGCCAAATACCAACCACTACCTATTTGCTATTTCTCTTGTCCTGCAGAATATACATTAGTCTACAATTTAAGGCAGTAAGATAAATATCTGAAATACAACTGTGCTCTAGGGCAAAGTCATTCTGTTTAGTTACCAAAATACTTATTGTTCTCAAATTTAAAAAAAAAAAAAATTCAAAAGCCAAACTCAGGTTTCACAACACTTCACACTGACTCAGATATCTAAGTGATAGGAAGGTTATACTTTTCTGGACATCACACTGCTACAAACTGTAAAAGCATGTCTGCAAATAGTAAAGTGAGTAAAAGCATAAACATTATTCCTGGGTACATACTCTCCAGCACTTTTGGCAAATTTATATTTTAGTGGGCTTCTTTAAAATTCAGCATGCAAAAAGATTAATCCTGTATTCTTTCCAGTAAACAGAATTTTCAAGGTATGACCTACTTCCCAGATAAAGCATTCATCCCATATTTTTCAATAAACAAAAGAACAAACTAAATTCCTTAGGAGGTGCAAAAACATCAGAGGGCTGCAGCCTCTTCCCAAAGATTGCTAAAGAAACCATTTTTGACCAAAGGCTACATCCAATGCATAATAGGATTATTCTGAATAAATATAGATTATATAATTAAAGAATTCCTTCAATTTTTTTGTTTTGAAAATTTTAAGAATATTTTAAAATCTAAGAAAGGATAAAGAACACAAGAGCTGGGAAAATTGGTTCTTTGCCATGGAGTGTAATTTTAATTGTAATTCCCCCTTTTAAAGAAAATTATAAAATGTTCCATTTATATTTTTTAGAATGAAGACAATAATTTTAAAATAAACTTCATTTTGGATTCTTGAGAACAGATAATGAAACTTTTCCTCCTTTGTGTTGTTTGTGTGTGTGTGTGTGTGTGTGTGTATGTGTGTGTATGTGTGTGAGAGAGTGTATGTGTTATGTATGTGTGTGTGGTTTGTGTGTGTGTGTGTTTGTACATGTGTGTAGGATATGCTGTATACAGAAGAGGTCATTTTACAGGATAATTTACTTAATTGTTTTTCTCTTTTTCAAGGGAAATTTCAATCTATAAAAGAAGGAGTGAAATGATGGACATAAAGACAAAAGGTATCAATAAAACATTTTTTAAATAAATTAAAAAATTTTAATATGACAAAGATATTTTTAATCTACAGAGACATAAGAGAAATAAAGGAGAAAGGGAGAAGAAAGTAAAGAAACACTAAAAAATATTCCAGTACCTAGCACAGTGCCTAGCACATAGTGGATACTTAAAAGTTTATTAACTGACACGCAAAATTACATAATTACATGGAGACTGGGAGATGTGACATGCAGAGTTTTATAGATGTTATATTCCATTTGTAGAATTTTTAATTACAACCAGTAAAAGTATTTTAAATTGTTTGGAGGCATGAATGGACCTATCATCCTTTGGAAGTTTACTGCAAACTGGATAAAATTAAGCCAAAATCTTCCCCACATCTGTAGAAGGTAGAGAAGTTTAAATAATCCAGTGACCCTCAAAACTGTGGGATAAGTTATCTCAAACTTCTGACAGGATTCTGTCATGGCAAATGAGTAATAATACTCATAGATTACAGTAAGAATGCTTTAAAGTTTGTGAACTACTTTAATTTAAAATATATGTAAATAAAGTAAGGATTCAGACTTTTTAAACCATTTTTTAAACAACTAAAAACCACTATAGCTAGCAGCACATGTTTAAGAGGAAGAGATCTGCCACTGAGCAAATGAATTAACCTCTTCAGAACTTGGTTTTCATGGGTCATACAGATATTCAACACAGACTGAATTTATATCTCACATGATGCAACGTTTGTTGCAGTGGATCAGAATTTGATGCTTCCCACTTCTTTGCTTTTACTCCATAAAGATTATAATGTGAAAGAAACTGATCCAGGAGACCCATCCACTTGGACAGCCCATCCATATGCTTGCTTTCAGTAGTGTATGATTCTCTACAGATTAGCACAGTCAGCTGAATTTCCAAACATTTACTTAGTTCTCAACTCTCATCTTAGTACCTAGAATGCTTCAGTCAAAATAGATATATTTAACTATGTAGAGACTTAGCTTTGTGTTGTTTCATTGCTTCCACTGAAACATGTTTAAATGTAGGCAACTTATTTTTTTAACTTCTTTGTCCTTTTTTGCTTTAAAGTTGTTAGTCATATTCCATAAAGCTATTCTCTCCTTTGATTTCAAAGTTTCAGGAAAAAAATAAATAAAATACTTAACTTGAAAACTTCTTCCTCTGATATAATAGTATCTTTTCATTCTTTATTAAATATATATTTCTTTATAATAATGGTATTACCTTGGAAAGTTAATTATAAATGTCTAAGAAATACCAACCTTCCTCTAAAAATAGCTCTTGGCATACCTTACTTACTAAACTATTGGTCAGGAATATGCTGGCTACTAAGAAAAGTCTAGAACATTGGGCTTAGAATAACTATCTTAATTAATAAATTAAAATTGTCTGCTGAATGTTTCTTATTTGTCATTTTATCCCCTTTCTTTTTCCCACTAGAAATGCCATATAAACATATTACCATTTGACAAATTCCAACCACCCAAGTTATCAGTGGTTATGTTTGTTTTGGTGGGTGAAAAATAAGGTATATTCATTCTAAGAAAATTCGTTCTTCCAAAGTTGTGCAACATGAATGACAGCTTCTAAAAATTCTTATTTAAAGACTCCTTTTCTCCATCTAGTTGTAAAATACCAAGAAACTTAAAGGCATTCTGTTCCCGTTGTAAACCTGATTTAAATTCTAATCTCTCTAATTTTAGAGTTTATAATCAATTTTGAGAGGAAGAACAGACTTTTTACTAAGATGGCTCTAAACCAGATTTTTTTCTTCCCTGGGGCAGGAGTTGTTTCAGAACATTTGCCAGCCTCCTCTATTACACACACAAAAGGGGCAAGCAAGTGACAAAACACAGTTTCCTCTTGCTAAATTCTCTCCTCTCAGCATCAATTTTTCTAGTGGGCACTTAAGAAATTATTTACAATTAGGAGTAGGCAGATTAGTCAAAGCCTTTTAGCGGAACAAAAAGTGATCCTTTTCCAGGATGCCTCTATCTAGAACAATTTTGACAACTGACAAGACATCCTGTTCCCTCTAAGTATCTTATTTTTCAGGATCAGCTGAGTTTCATTTTAAATAGCATCAAAGAGTTAAAATTAAATTTGGTTATTAAGAAAACAAAGTTTTCTTTGAAGGAAATTGATGTACACATAATCTCTGGAACCACTCCCCTTCACTGGAGTTTCATACTATACTTATCAAGTTATCAAAAGATAATTCCCTAAAGTCCCAGGTCATCTGTACCCTAGTGAGATATTTTCAAAGATTATGAGTTACCCCAGTTTCACAAAACAGAGAAATGTGGTACAGCATGCAAATCACAGAGTGCCAAGAAAGGGTATGTTAGAATAACTGGCAGAGTGCTTTAATTGCATACAGAGGACTCAATACAAGTTTATGGAACTTTAAAAGTAAATATGCTTATGATAAAGAATCAAGGGAGGAGACAAGCAAGATGTGAACAAGCAAAATATTTTCAAATTTCCTTAATGTTCCATGTAAACATCAAACAACTGGCAAACCTATGAGAATAATGGAACTGATTATGCTCCAGGGAACACCACCAGTGTTGGGGATGCTGCAAGTAATCTGACTAGGGAACTTTGCAATGTGAACTGCTGACATTTTAAAATAATATACTAAAGTCTGCCTAAAAATATATATTTCCTGTTTAACCCATCTGATCTGTTTGTAAGAATAAAATGAAAACCTCCAAATCAATGAAATATTCAGATTAGGAGTGGAAATAATCCCAAAGAAGAGATATAAAAAGATACTTTTTTACCTTCTTTGAGGAAGGAATTATATCTGCGAACACTGCATATAATATCAGTTTTCTTCAATGTGTTGTTGAACTGTGCTTTTTTTCCTCCTTTTTTTTTTTCCCTGAGGCAATTGGGGTTAGTGACTTGCCCAGAGTCACACAGCTAGGAAGTGTTAAGTGTCTGAGATCAGATTTGAACTCAGGTCCTCCTGACTTCAGGGCTGGTGCTCTATCCACTGCAACAACTTGCTGCCCCTTTTTTCTCTTTTTAAATTTTTTGTTGTAAGGGATGATTTTCCAGCAGTGAGAGGGGTGAAAGGGTATATGACATATAAAATGATACAAAAACAAAAAGAACATCTTTAAAATAAAAACTGTTCTAATAGCTTTTCTGAAAGCTAATGCAAATAAAGTATGAAGTTTTCCTTATGTTCTCAGCCCCCTCTGACAGAATTATTGATATGCTTTGTTTCCTACCTGCTCACTTGGCAAGCATTCTTTGTTGGGTATATTTTCTTCCTAGCTATCCCAACCACTTTAAGTTAGTAAGGGTCATGGATATAGGCTGTGTATTAGTTGTCAATAGTAAAGACTTTGAGAAGTCTTCTTCCTTTGTTTCTGAGGCTCATTAATGAGGAAGGACTGAAGTAGTCCCTCAAGGTTCTCTACTATTCTCTCTTTATTACTCTGTGCCAACTTCTATGAACACTTCTGATTCTGATCAAATGAGCAATGAAATATTCAGCCTGCAGGCATATGTGCATCTATATTCCCACCTACAAGTTAGAAAAGATGTTAAATGAAGACCACTCTGGAGTAAATATCAGTTTGCCAAATGAAGGGTCTTTTATATTATTTCTACCATTTTAGCTAACATTTACTTAACTAAATAATTCAAAGATTCATAGTAAAATACTCTTGAACAAAACAGGTACTATTTGCTTGTTAACCTCCAAAGCATAAGTTATTGGTCTTCTGATCCACTTCTTGGATCTAATAGGAAAAGGTTTATGCCAATGGCAGGGAAATAAAAATCCAAGGATTAGTCCTTCTGGACAGTAAACAGGAGTATTAAAAATGAGAAAGAGATAAAAACAAAGAAAGAGAGAGACAGGAAAGAGAAAAAGGTAGAGGGAACAGAAAAGAGAGGGGAAAGAGGGAGAAGGGAGAAAGAAGAATTCCTTTCTAAAACATTTACATTTGTAAAAGCAATTCCAGATAGCAATAGCCTGGACAGTTAAATTTGACATCATCACTCAGACTGAATATTGAAATATTCTATATTTACCTTTTTCATTAATTCACTTCTGGTTTCAAAACATGGCAGATCTTCTACTTCAATCCCATCAGCCATTTCTATTACCTTGTCTAAAAGTTCTTTGTTGTAACTGTACAATAAAAAGTAAGGTAAATGGCTTGGAATGAAGAGTCACTTGTAGTTGTGTGTTCATATAAAACCGTAACATTCCAGACTGTAAAACTCTCAATGGATTGCCTTGATAATGTAGGGCGAACATATTAACTATTCTAGTAGCATGAACATTTCACTTAAGAAACTGTTCATTGTGCTTGAAGGTAGTCAGAGGAAGATATAAAAAAATATGAATAAACAGGTGTATCAGAATTAGGAAGTGATATTAGAACTAAAAGATTATTTTTTCAGAGATTACAAATGGTGGACTTTGGAAATGGGCATGTTTCCTTGTCGAACACTTATTACTACTTGACAGGTGACAGTCTCTGCTCCTACAAAGGTTCTCATCAGGGACACAGAGAGGATGTGTACATCCTACAGCCCTGCCCTAAAAGAGATTCCGGTTCTTCCCTACACTAACAGTGCTGCTAGGGCCCACTGTAACTTCCTACACTTTCTAAGTCTAACAGTACAAGATTGTGTTAGGAAAAGGTGTGTGATCAGGCAAGCTTCACCAGACTTCCAGATGGGTCCATGACACAAAAACAGTTAAAAAGCCTTGATGTGGCTTAAAACCTTCATTTAAGACTCAGAGTCCGGTCTAAGATAATATAGCAAATTACTGGAAGGAAAAGAAATAAGACTCGGGTCTCTTGACTTCCAGTGCAGGATACTTGGGAGAGGGGGAAACGCTATTGGAATGGGTGCACAAAAATGGGGTCATTAGCAGAAAAGGCCCAAGCAGGAAACAATCGGAGATCAGAAAGACCACAGGGCTGGTGGGGGGGGTGGAAGTGCACCAGGGTCTCACTACTGTACCAGTCGGAGTTGGAGGTGTATGGGGGCGGATTTAGGACACGAAGAGTTCAGCCTTTGGGCCCAGATGGATGTGGGCAGGGGGTGTTATGATTAATTCCCCCTCCCTCACAAGCCAAGGCTTGTCCAACAGACTTAAGGGTCAAGGAACGGGCTTGGGAAGGGGGGCTCCGGGCACAAAGTGAGGCAGCAAAGGGGACTCAGAGATCAGTCTGCGGGAAGTGGGCCACTTATCGGACTACGGGATGGGGGTGTCGGAAGACAGGACCGGGCTCTACTAGTCCTGGGGTTAGAGGTTAGGACCGGAGAGGGCCTAAAGGGGGGGAGATTAGGGTCAGGGGTCGGCACCTGCAACCCAGGAAGAGGTGGTTGGCCCACACCATGGACAGCGCCAGCAGCTGGTCCAGCCGGCGGCCGCCTTCGGGCTGGTCCTGGTAGTTTGGCAAGTGGCGCAGGATGAACTCCATGCGGGCCTTCCAGTGCTTCTCGCTCTCCGAGTAAGCCCGGAACTGCTCGGCGAACTCGGCCACTTGCCTCGTTCCTTTCACCAGCTCCTCCACTGCGGCGGAAGTCCCTTCACCCCCAACCATCATGCTCCCAAACACTAGAACCCAGCTTTCCTGACAACCACTTTCCCAGAGTGCCCTGCGCACCCTCCGCTCTCCGGCTAGAGGCGCTCCCGCGCGGCGGCCGCCCGCCCAGACTGCTCGGGAGCACCGACCCAGAAGGGGCTCCTGTCACACTCAGGCGCGTCATCAGTCATCCGCCTGCGGGAGCAGGAAATGGCTCAGAGTCCGAACCACGGATGTCGCTGAGTGACACATCCCAGAGCGGCCGGACTGTGAGAGCTGCAAGTGTCGCTGCCGCGTCACCCTGACTGCCCACACCGCGCACGTCACACTCTCGTAATCTCCGGTCACGTTACCAGTATTTCTTAAACTCCGGCCTGGCCTCTGCGCCGGAAAGAGACAGAGAGAGGGGGACAAACAGAGAGACC
This sequence comes from Sminthopsis crassicaudata, assembly GCF_048593235.1. Classification (NCBI taxonomy): domain Eukaryota; kingdom Metazoa; phylum Chordata; class Mammalia; order Dasyuromorphia; family Dasyuridae; genus Sminthopsis; species Sminthopsis crassicaudata. Next base: position 359,587,266 of record NC_133618.1, on the reverse strand, counting down.
CGCGGAGAGAAACAGAAACAAGCGAATGCAGGATAAACTGCAAATAGTTATATATATATATATATATATTTTTTTTTAATTTATCTGTCTATCTATCTGTTTGTTTGTTTATTTATTTATTTGTTTGTTTGTTTGTTTGTTTATTTATATAAAAAACTAGCTAGATGGCGCAGTGGATAGAGCACCAGCCTTGAATTCAGGAGGACCCGAGTTCAAATGTAGTCTCTGACACAACACTTCCTAGCTGTGTGACCCTGGGCAAGTCACTTAATCCCAGCCTCAGGGGGAAAAAAAAGAGTGAAAGGAAAGGGAGTGGAAGTGTGGGAACCTGCTGAAGGAGTTTAGTGGAAAAGGGGAGGAGAGTGTGATAGAGGGGGGGAGGTGACCTTGTCCTTTCTGAATTAAGGCTTTCCTAGATTTCAGTTTGTTTGAGGCCATGCCCATTCACAAAAATATGATGACCTTAGTGTTCTGAGCAAAAAGAGGATTAAACCAAACTTCTTAAAATGAATCTGATAATGTGGGAAAAGAATGAATGAAGAGAAACTTGGAAATATGCTCCTCAATTAAATACTTCAGAAAACCTTCTTTATCTTAGATGGCTGTACAAAAGCAAGAGGAATTCAGAAATATCATTTCCTTTGAATTATCCCCAAGCCCTACCTTTCTTGGTTAGTCTCATCACTGGAATTTCTTGAGTCTAGTCACAGCTTGCTTTTCTCTAAGGATTTTTCCTCTAAAAAATCCTCTTAGGGTCATGGAATAAGTGGATAAATTCTGGAAAGAATGAGTGATGAATGCAGTAGAATTTGCTTGATGAGTGATCTTGGGCAGAATTTGCTTGTGTATTCCATCATAATAATGATAATGCCTTACCCACCCATACCTCTGTGTCAAGGCTTACAAAGCTTTTGTCTGACCACAACTCTGAGTACCTGAACAAAAGCAGGGATGAATTAGAGTGAGGGGATCAGTAGAAATATTATCATCTCCATTGCACTGAAAAAGAAACTGAGAGGTTCAAGAACTTTCTAGGATCACAAAGCAGGATCAGGTAGCCTGGCTTCAGTCCAATCTCTTTCCTTTACATTATTCTGCCTATCCAATATGTATATTATTAAACATTTAGAAAAAAATGGAAAGAACCAGTGAGAAATCCAATAGTGTTCAATAACTACCATCTGGCTATTTAGAAATACCCAGATTTATTTTTTTACAAGATTTCTATATTTCACATCATGCACACAAATCCAGAAGGAGTTTCCATAGTGCACTGAGAGTTACTTCCTTCACCCTTTTCAAAACCTTCTGATAGAACTGAATGGTATCTGCTCATATGCCTTCACTCTTGATATCTTGATGCCTCCTTTCTGTATATATGAAGAGAAGGTAGGAAATTTGTTCTTGGAAATTTTCTAAAAAACAAAGTGGGTAGTTAGGCTATGTAGAGGATAATCCTTTTTTTTTTTTTTCTTCTCGAGGAAACTTTTTGCTTTCCTGTGCAATATCATGAAGTCCAGGGAGCAAGAGTGCAGAGTAGTTGATATGGTAAAAATTACTTAAATTACATAATTACTTGTAGAGGGCTGGAACTTTGGAGAAGTATACTTGAAACAAGATTACTTAACTCAGTGGAATTGATGAGATGATTGTTCTTGTATACATATGCTTAGTCCTTAGCATGGTGATGTAATGGTTCTCTAGTTTACACATACATAGTATGCTTTAATGATGTAATCATACCAAGGTATTTAAGGGCTGAGAAGGACTAGAAGTGAGACATTCCATCTTTGACCATCCTCCTGGTGGCTCTCCTGCCTCTTGCACTCCTCCACTAAGATCAAGACTTGGGTGGTTTGATCCTTGATTTTGCCCACCACTGAAAGCACATGGAACTTATGGCATTTGACCCATGGTCATAAAAAATTCTTGATGAGACTGATGCAGAACTTCAAAATTTGCAGGAATCATTGGATTCCCTGACACATGAAGTAATGGACAATAGACTGGTTTTGGATTTGGCTGTTGAAGGAAGTGTATGTGATTGTTATTTACACACCTTCCTTCTAGGATTTATGGACATGTATAATTCCTCATGTTGATTCATGTTGTTTGTTACAGCACTATTAGCCTGTTTTATATTACTATGTGCTTGTGTAATACCTCCCACGCTGATGGATTTATATATACCTATTTCAAATAACATACTTCAATCCAGAGGAAACCTGCTAACAATATCTAGTTTGGTGTTCTCAACTTCCTGAGAAGTCAGGGAGGGCATAACCACCTATGTTCAAAACAAAAGAAAGAGGGAAATGTAAAGGGCTGGAACTTTGGAGAAGTATACTTGAAATAAGGATACTTATAACAAGATATTAACTCAGTGAAATTGATGAGATGATGGTTCCTTAGTATACATATACTCAGTACTTAGCATGGTGATGTAATGATTCTCTAGTTCACACATACATAGTATGTGTAATAATGTAATCATACCAAGGACTAGAAATGAGACATTCCATTTTTGACCATTCTCCTGGTGGATGTCTTGCCTCCTGTACTCCTCCACTAAGATCAAGACTGGATAAGACTGTGACAGACACAGACTGTAAAGGAGATAGATTGTGAAGGAGACAATAAAAACTCCAGACTCTATTCCTAATCATTCTCATGACTCATTCTCATGCTGAGACTAAAGCCTGTAGGAAGGACCTCCAGAAAACTAGCCCAAACATTACAATTACTTATTGCTGGATAAAAGATAACTATTATTAACTCCATTTTACAGATGAGGGGATTGAGGCTCCAGCACCATAACTTTGGTGAGATAACAGAAGCTTTTCCATGTAGCACTTCAACAGAACAGAAACAATATAGCTTATAGAAGGGATGAGGGACTAGACTTGATTTCATTGACTTAGGGAATTCTAAGGTGAGGAAAGTCCTTCTACCAATGCAGGTTGGCACTTTTTGTTTTCTGTAATTTGCATCTAGGAATATCTAGGGTACTAAGAAGTTAATTGACTTGCCCAGGGTCACATATATAGTGTATGACATTTGGAGAAATTGATGCCAGCTCTTCTTGGCTATCAAGCTGATTCTCTATTCACTCTGGCACACATTCATGACCATAGATAACAGGGGGGAAAATAATTAAAATAGGAAACCACCAGATAGCCTATTTCTTCTATACCTATTTGATTTATTATTATTAAAGCTTTTTATTTAAAAAAACATATGCATGGGTAATTTTTCAATATTGACCCTTGCAAAACTTTCTGTTCCAAATTTTTTCCTCCTTCCCCCCCATCCCCTCCCATAGATGGCAAGTCGTTCAATACATGTTAAATATATTAAAATATATGTTAAATCCAATATATGTATGCATATTTCTACAGTTATCTTGCTGCACAAGAAAAATCAGATCTAGAAAGGAAAAAAACTGAGAAGGAAAACAAAATGCAAGCAAACATCAACAGAAAGCATGAAAATGCTATGTTGTGGTCCACACTAAATTTCCACAGGCCTCTCTCTGGGTGTCTATGGCTTTCTTCTAACTAAACAATTAGAACTTGTTTGAATCATCTCATTGTTGAAGAGAGCCATGTCCATCACAATTGATCATCTTGTAGTCTTGTTGTTGCAGTGTATAATGATCTCCTAGTTTTGCTCATTTCAGTCACCATCAATTCATGTGAGTCACTCCAGGTCTTTCTGAAATTATCCTGTTGGTCATTTCTTACAGAACAATAATATTCCATAATATTCATATACCACAATTTATTCAGCCATTTTCCAATTCATGGGCATCCATTCAGTTTCCAGTTTCTAGCCCTACAAAAATGGCTGCCATAAACATTCTTGCACATGTGGGTCCCTTTCTCTTCTTTAAGATCTCTTTGGGATATAAGCCCAATAGAAACACTGCTGGATCAAAGGGTATGCATAGTTTGATAACTTTTTGAGCATGGTTCCAAATTGCTCTCCAGAATGGTTGGATCCTTTCACAGTTCTACCAATAATGTATCAGTGTCCCAGTTTTCCAACATCCCCTCCAACATTCAGCATTATCTTTTCCTGCCATTTTAGCCAATCTGAGAAGTATGTAGTGGTATCTCAGAGTTGTCTCAATTTGCATTTCTCTGATAAATAGTAATTTGGAGCACCTTTTCATATAACTAGAAGTAGTTTCAACTTCTTCATCTGAAAATTGTCTGTTCATATCCTTTGATCATTTATCAATTGGAAAATGGCTTAGATTCTTATAAATTTGAATTAATTCTCTATATATTTTAGAAATGAGGCCTTTATCAGAACCTTTGAATATAAAAATGTTTTCCCAGTTTATTGCTTTCCTTCTAATCTTGTCTGTATTTGTTTTGTTTGTACAAAATTTTTTTATAATCAAAATTATCTATTTTGTGATTAATAATGATTTCTAGTTCTTCTTTGGTCACAAATTCCTTCCTCCTCCACAGATCTGAGAGGTAAACTATCCTATGTTCTTCTAATTTGTTTATAATATTCTTTTATTTTATTTTATTTTATTTTTTATTTTTATTAATTTTATAATTATAAAATTTTTGACAGTATATATGCATAAGTAATTTTTTTATAACATTATCCCTTGTATTCATTTTTCCAAATTTTCCCCTCCCTCCCTCTACTCCCTCACCTAGATGACAGGCAATCCCATACATTTTACATGTGTTACAGTATAACCTAGATACAATATATGTGTGCAAATCCAATTTTCTTGTTGCACGTTAAGTATTGGATTCCGAAGGTATAAGTAACCTGGGTAGATAGACAGTAGTGCTAACAGTTTACATTCACTTCCCAGTGTTCCTTCTCTGGGTGTAGTTGTTTCTGTCCATCATTGATCAACTGGAAGTGAGTTGGATCTTCTTTATGTTGAAGATATCCACTTCCATCAGAATATATCTTCATACAGTATATAATATCATTCTTTATGTCTAGATCATGAACACATTTTGACTTTATCTTGGTATAAGGTGTTAGGTGTGGGTCAATGCCTACTTTCTGTTTTACTAGTTTCCAATTTTCCCAGCAGTTTTTGTCAAATAGTGTTCTTATCCCCAAAGCTTGGGTATTTGGGTTTGTCACACACTAGATTACTATAGTCATTGACTATTTTATCCTGTGAACCTAACCTATTCCACTGATCAGCTACTTTGTTTTTTACCCAATACCAAATGGTTTTGATGACCACTGTTTTATAATATAGTTTTAGATCTGGTATAGCTAGGCCACCTTCATTTGCATTTTTTTTTCATTAATTCTCTTGAAATTCTTGACCTTTTGTTCATCCAGATGAATTTTGTTGTTATTTTTTCTAGTTCAGTAAAATAATTTCTTGGGAGTTTGATTGGTATAGCACTAAATAAATAAATTAGTTTAGGTGGTGTAGTGCCATCTTTATTATATTTGCTTGACCTGTGCAAGAGCACTTGATATTTTTCCAATTGTTTAGATCTGACTTTATTTGTATGGAAAGTATTTTGTAGTTTTGCTCATATAATTTCTGACTTTCCCTAGGCATATAGATTCCCAAATATTTTGTACTATCAACAGTTATTTTAAATGGAATTTCTCTTTATATCTCTTGCTGTTGGATTTTGTTAGTGATGTAGAAAAATGCTGATGATTTTTGTGGATTTATTTTGTATTCTACAACTTTGCTAAAGTTGTGCATTATTTCTAATAAATTTTTAGTTGATTCTATAGGGTTCTCTAAGTATAGCATCATATCATCTTCAAAGAGTGATAATTTGCTTTCCTCATTACCTACTTTAATTCCCTTAATCTCTTTTTATTCTCTTAATGCCAAAGCTAGCATTTCTAATACAATATTGAATAGTAATAGTGACAGTGGGCAACCTTATTTCACCCCTGATCTTATTGGGAATGGTTCCAGCTTATCCCCATTACATATGATGCTTGCTGATGGTTTTAAATAGATGCTACTGACTATTTTTAAAGGAAAAGTCCATTTAATTCTATATTCTCTAGTGCTTTTAATAGGAATGGCTGATGGATTTTGTCAAATGCTTTTTCTGCATCTATTGAGATAATCATATATGTTTTTTGTTAATTTGGTTATTGATAGTCAATTATGCTAATAGTTTTCCTAATATTGAACCATCCCTGAATTCCTCATATAAATCCTACTTGGTCATGGTGTATTATCCTAAGGATGATTTTCTGTAATCTCTTTGCTAATATTTCATTTAAGATTTTTCATTCATTAGGGAGATTGGGTTATAATTTTCTTTCTCTGTTTTCATCCTAACTTGTTTAGTTATCAGTACCAGGACTATGTCATAAAAGGAATTTGGTAGGAGTCCTTTGTTTCCTATTTTTTCAAATAGTTTATATAGTGTTGGAGTTAACTGTTCTTTAAATGTTTGATAGAATTCACATGTAAATCCAGCTTGTCCTAAGGATTTTTTCTTAGGGAGTTGATTAATAACTTGTATTTCTTTTTCTAAAATGGGACTATGTAAGTAATTTATTTTCTCTTCTGTTAATCTGGGCAATCTATATTTCACTTAGATTGTCAGATTTGGCATAAAGTTGGGCAAAGTAACTCCTATTTATTGCTCTAATTTCCTCTTCATTGGTGGAAAGTACTCCCTTTTCATTTTTGAGACTAACAATTTGATTTTCATCTTTTCTTTTTGTAATCAAATTAACTAAAGGTTTATCTATTTTGGTTCTTTCATAAAACCAACTTTTAGTTTTATTTATTAATTCAATAATTTTTTTCCTTTCAATTTTATACTAATCTTGCCTTTTATTTTTAGAATTTCAAGTTTGGTATTTGATCGGGGGGTTTTAATTTGTTCTTTTCCTAGCTTTTTTAATTGCAAGCCCAATTCATTGATTTTCTCTTTATTTTATGCAAGTAAGCATCTAAAGGTATAAATTTTTTTCTTATTTCTGCTCTGGCTGCAAACCACAAATTTTTGGTATGTTGTCTCATTATTGTCATTCTCTTGGATGAAATTATTTGTAAGGTCTGAGAGGAACCTCACATAATGTAAGAGGAAGTAAAGAGGTTTTGATGTCTGAGGCACCTGGTTGTGATCTCTGCAGCTCATGAGCAGAAGCTCTGGTCACATTGAGAACACATCATCAACAGGAGACATCTCCTTCCCTTATTGGTTGTGCATATGATCTCATAAACCCTATATAGTGGGGACCAGGAAGTAGGAGGAGTTCAATAGGAGTTCATCAGGAGTTCAATAAGAGTGCAGGAGGAAGTAGAATAGTGCAGGATGTGAACATATGAAATAGTCTTGAGCTCACAAGCCACTGTATCTGGGCACCCTGTTGGACAGAACTACTGTTCAGAGAGGCAGTGGCCAGAAATCTCTAAAGACCTATGATTGGGTAAGATTTTTGAAGGTCTGGGATTAGGCAAGACTGGCAATCACTAACCTCTGGTTGGGAAGTTACAGTTATTAATTGTGTTTATGATTTGCTGTTTTACCCATTCATTTTTTAGGCTGAGATTATTTAGTTTCCAATTACTTTTTGGACTATTTTCTCCTGGCCTTATATTGCATGCGATTTTTATTCCATCATGATCTGAAAAAAAATGCATTTACTATTTCTGCCTTTTTGCATTTGATTTTGAGGGTTTTATGCCCTACACATGGTCAATTATTGAATAAGTTCCATGAACTGCTGAGAAAAAAGTAAACTACTTTCTGTCTCCACTTAATTTTCTCCAAAGATCCAAAGATATCTAATTTTTCTAACATTTTGTTTAGCTCTTTAACTTCTTTCTCAATTATTTTGTGGTTCAATGTATCTAGTTCTGAGAGAGCAAGGTTGAGATCCCCCACTAGTATGGTTTTGCTGTCTATTTCTTCTTGCATCTCTCTTAACTTCTCCTTTAGGAATTTCCATGCTATAACACTTGGTGCATATATGTTTAGTATTGATATTGCTTCATTATCTATGGTACCCTTTAGTTTCCTTCCTTATCTCTTTTAATTAAATCTATCTTTGCTTTTACTTGATATGAGATCAGGATTGCTATCCCTGCTTTTTTTTTTCTTTACCTGAAGCATAATATATTCTGCTCCAATTCTTTATCTTTACTCTGTATGTATCACTATGCTTTAAATGTGTTTCTTGTAAACAAACATATTGTAGGATTCTGGCTTTTAATCCAGTCTGCTAACTGGTTCCATTTTATGGGGTAGTTTATCCCATTCACATTCACAGTTAAAATAACTAATTCTGTATTTCCGGCATCTTACTTATTCTAGGTTATGCTTTTCTCTTTCCTATCCCTCTTCCTCTTCCTCATTTTTTCCTATTTTGCTTTTGATGACCACCTCCCTCAAACAGTCCTCCACTTTAGAGCCCCTACCCCTATTTACACTTTTCCCCTAATTCTTCTGTTTTCCCTTCTATTAGTCTTTCCCTTTTTCCCCCCCTTTCCCTCCTATTTCATCTAAAGTGAGATAAGTTTCTTTGTGATACCAAATATGTCTGATATTCTCTCTTAGATCCAAATCTGATGAGTAAGATTCACACAATATTCTTCGCCATCCTTTCTTTCCCACAATTATAATAGATTTTCTTTGCCTCTTCATGAGATGTATTTTCCCTTATTTTCCCTCCTTTTTCCCTCTTCTTCCAATATGATCCCCTTTCCACCTCTAGTTTCTTTTTCATATTACCATAATAAAATCAAATTATATCTGCATTCTCTAAGTACATCTATAATACAAATATAATTCTCAAGAGTTCTTTCTTTTTTTACCTTTTTATGCTTCTCTTGAGTTCTGTGTTTGGAGATCGAAATTTTTGGTTTAGTTCTGGTCTTTTCATTAGAAATAGGTAATATTCACCTATATCATTGAATGTCTATCTTCTTCCTTGATAGATAATGCTTTATACTTTAACATATTTAACATGTATTGGTCTACCTGCCATCTGGGGGTGGGAGTGGAGGGAAGGAGAGAAAAAATTGGAACAAAAGGTTTTGCAACTTTCGGTGCTGAAAAATTATCCATGCATATATCTTTTTTTAAATTAACTTTATAATAACTTTTTTTTGACAGTACATATGTATGGGTAATTTTTTCAAAATTATCCCTTGTTCTCACTTATGTTCTAAATTTTCCCCTCCTTCCCTCCACCTTCTCCCCTAGATGGAAGATAGTCCTATACATGTTAAATATGTTATAGTATATCCTAGATACAATATATGTGTGCAGAACTGAATTTCTTGTTGCACAGGAAGAATTGGATTCAGAAGGTAAAAATAACCTGGGATGAAAAACAAAAATACAAACAGTTTACACTTATTTCCCAGTGTTCTTTCTCTGGGTGTAGCTGATTCTGTCCATCATTGATCAATTGGAACTGAATTAGATCTTCTCTTTGTTGAAGTTATCCACTTCCATCAGAATACATCCTCATTGGACCCACATTTAACACCACATACTAAGATTAGATCAAAATGGGTCCAAGATTTAGGCATAAAGAACGAAATCATAAATAAATTGGAGGAACACGGGATAGTTTACCTCTCAGACTTGTGGAGGAGGAAGGAGTTTGTGTCCAAGGGAGAACTAGAGACCATTATTGATCACAAAATAGAACATTTTGATTACACCAAATTAAAAAGTTTCTGCACAAACAAAACTAATGCAAACAAGATTAGAAGGGAAGTAACAAATTGGGAAAACATTTTTACAGTTAAAGGTTCTGATAAAGGCCTCATCTCCAAAATATACAGAGAATTGACTTTAATTTATAAGAAATCAAGCCATTCTCCAATTGATAAATGGTCAAAGGATATGAACAGACAATTTTCAGATGATGAAATTAAAACTATTTCCACTCATATGAAAGAGTGTTCCAAATCACTATTGATCAGAGAAATGCAAATTAAGACAACTCTGAGGTATCATTACACACCTGTCAGATTGGCTAAGATGACAGGAACAAATAACGATGAATGTTGGAGGGGCTGTGGGAAAACTGGGACACTGATGCATTGTTGGTGGAGTTGTGAAAGAATCCAACCATTCTGGAGAGCAATCTGGAATTATGCCCAAAAAGTTATCAAAATGTGCATACCCTTTGACCCAGCCATACTACTACTGGGCTTATACCCCAAGGAACTACTAGAGAAGGGAAAGGGTCCTGTATGTGCCAAAATGTTTGTGGCAGCCCTTTTCATAGTGGCTAGAAGCTGGAAGATGAATGGATGTCCATCAATTGGAGAATGGTTGGGTAAACTATGGTATATGAATGTTATGGAATATTATTGTTCTATAAGAAATGACCAACAGGAGAAATACAGAGAGGCTTGGAGAGACTTACATCAACTGATGCTGAGTGAAACGAGCAGAACCAGAAGATCATTATACACTTCAACAATGATACTGTACGAGGATGTATGCTGATGGAAGTGGATTTCTTCAACATAGAGAAGAGCTAATCCAATTCCAATTGATTAATGATGGACAGAACCAGCTACATCCAGAAAAGGAACACTGGGAAATGAATGTAAACTGTTATTTTTACCTTCTGAATCCAATTCTTCCTGTGCAACAAAAAAAATTCGGTTCTACACACACATATTGTATCTAAATTATACTGTAATATATTTAACATATATAAGACTGCTTGCCATCTGGGGGAGGGGGTTGGGGGAGGAAGGGAAAAAATCTGAATAGAAGTAAATGCAAGGGATAATGTTGTAAAAAATTACCCATGCATATGTACTGTCAAAAAATGTTATAATTATAAAATAAAATAAAAAATTAAAAAAAAAAAAAAAAAAAAAAAAAAAAAAAAAGAATACATCCTCATACAGAAGTGTTGTTGAAGTGTATAATGATCTCCTGGTTCTGCTCATTTCACTCAGCATCAGTTGATATAAGTCTCTCCAAGCCTCTCTGTATTCATTTTGCTGATCATTTCTTACAGAACAATAATATTCCATAACATTCATATACCACAATTTACCCAACCATTCTCCAATTGATGGGCATCCATTCATTTTCCAGTTTCTAGCCACTACAAAAAGGGCCACAGACATTTTGGCACATATAGATCCCTTTCCCTTCCTTAGTATTTCTTTGGGATATAAGCCCAGTAGTAGCACTCCCATGCATATATCTTGTAAATAAAAAGCTATAATAATAATTTTAAAAAAGAAAGAAAAAACTTCCAAATTAAAAAAAAAAAGAATCTATTGGAGAAGTATAAGAATGAAAAGGTGTTTTATGCAGCAGTTTACCTGAAAAATGAGGGTTTTAAAGATTGTAACCTTTAAATAAATCGATGATATGGGAACCAAAAAAAAGATAATGCTTATTTTAGCTGGATAAGTTATTCTTGGGTTTAATCCCAGTTCCTTTAAGGTAGAAGCTGCTAGATCCTGGGTAATCCTAATTGTGGCTCCTTAGTATTTAAATTATTTCTGGCTGCTTGCAATATCTTTTCCTTGGTATGATAGTTTTGAAATTTAGCCATGATATTCCTTGGGGATTTAATTTTGGGGTCTCTTTCAGGAGGTGTTCAGTGGATTCTTTCGATGGTTATTTTACCTTCTGATTCTAAAATACCAGGGCAGTTTTCTTTTATGGTTTCCTGTAAGATAATGTCTAGGTTCTTTTTTTCATCATGGCTTTCAAGAAGCCCAATAATCCTTAGATTGCCTCTCCTAGATCTATTTTCCAGGTCAGCTGTTTTTCTAGAATATATTTTATATTTTCTTCTATATTTTCATTTTTTTGGTTTTGTTTGACTGATTTTTGAACTCTTATTGAGTCATTCACTTCCATTTGTTCAATTCTAATTTTAGTGTATTATTAGCTCCTTTTGCAATTGGCCAATTAAATTTTTTTGTCCATTGCATTCTTTTTTCCATTTTTTCCATTCCTTCTTGCAGGGATCTCATTTCATTTCCCCATTTTTCTTCTAACTCTCTTTTTAGATCTTTTATGCAATCTTCAAAGAAAGCCTTGTGAAATGGGGGCCAGCTTAGGTCTCTCTTTGGGGCTTCATCTGGAGTTGCTTTGTATTTCAGAACCTCAGAATTTGAGGTCTGTTCTTCTCTCTCTCCATTAAAGCTGAGAGTGAAAGTTCTTTTTGGTTTTTTATTCATTTGTTTAGGACTTGAGGTCTGTTCAATGCAAAGGAGTGACAGCTGCTTTAATTTGCCCTGGGGAATTCTGCTGATTGATTTCCAGTGCTGGGTGGGTAATGGCACCTAGGTCTGGCATTCTCTTGGGGCTCAGTGGTTTATATTTTGTCTTTTCCAAAGACAAGTTTGCCAAACTACCTGCTTGCAACCCTGACATAGTAGCCTAAGAGGCTCACAGAAGATTCCCAGGTGTGTGAAAGCTACAATGCTCTGACTCTCTGCTCCAGCTTCTTCCCCCGGTCTCCCTATGCTGCAGTCTGAGTTTGCAGACTGTCCCCCTGCCCTATTGAAACAGACCTTTTCTGAAGTTCTTTCAAAGTATCTTTTTCTAGAAATGTGTTATACTCCAAATATCTGTGGATTCTTTTACTTCAAAATGAGTTTAGAGGCTTTATCTGCTATCGGTTTTGAAGTGGGTTGGGGTCCCTTTAAGAAACTGTATTTCCTATTGATCTGTGATTCCTTTCAGATTCTCAGCCTCTCCTGGCTGAGGCATATCCTCCCCTGAATGCCAGGGCCTTTGATTCAATTATAAATCCTGGTCAAAAAGCATCCCTTTGAATTCCAATTGGAGATCCTGCTTGTCCCAGACCCCACTGGATCTGAGCCAACTTAGGCTCTCCCAGCCCCCACTGGTTCTGATCTGTTTGGGCTTCCCAAACCCAATTAAGATAGCCAATATCATAAAGTTCTAATGAGGGAAAGGAAAGGGGGTATCCCATTTCTCAGCAAATAGATAATAAGATAATCCCATGAGGCGCAGTGTCCCCTGTAAAATGAATTTACAGGCCCGAAAACCTAGATTGATAAATAAAAGGTTTATTGTAGAAATTTGGAAGTAAAGTTCAGTTAGAAAGATGCCAGGGCCAGAGGTGGCCACTGGACCGGCAGGAACCTTTACATGGCTGGAAGGATACCATGTGTTGGCTGGGAGGGCTCCTGCAAAGAGGGCGTTCCGGCTCACCTCTTTTATACCCAAAAGATGATGGGCGGTACCCCAAAGTTCTCGGTGGGCTTTTCAGTTAGCTCAGATCAGGTGAAGGCTGGGGGAAGCTGAGCTGAGGGTGGGGGCTGGGCCCGGATATTCAAAATGGTGCCTTTGACCAGGATTTATGAATCAAGGATGGGTTGGGCAATTAGAAAGGAATCTTAAAGGGACCTCCACCCTCTTCAGTTCCATCAACTAAGGTCTTTGCAGATGGACCTTGGTGGCTCACTCAGCTGCCAGGACTGAAATTTCTGTTCACTGAAAACTGTATTCTCTATTTTCCATAGATCTGCCACTATAGAAGTCAGTCTCTGGTTAAACTGATTTCTATCTGACAATAAACTTTCATTTTGCAACTAATATTCGGGAATGAGTGAATTCTTTCACTCCTAGACCCTGCGGCCCATTTAATGGGAATTCTTAATAACCCTCTTATAACCACTAACTAGACCACCAGGAATCTAAACCACTCTCAACCTCATCAGTTTGAGAGAAGTTTAGAGGAGGTTACAGAGTCGCATCTGCCCCCATAAGTCTTATGTGATCTTTCTTCATCACCCCCACCTTGCTTTGAGGGTTCATTTCATGCCACTTGCCCCTGGTGTAGTTCACACTGCCTCTGATACAAATACTCCTAGTTATCACTTCATGAGTCTCTGAGAAGTAAAGTGGCTTGTATAGCTTAAACCTACTTTCCACTTATAGATAGACCATTCTTGGGGGTACCTATACTTCCTACTGAAGATTCCCATGAGTGATAACAAAAGGAGGCCATTATAACAGAACAAAGAGATGGAAGGATTTAAATGAGGATCTCAATAAAGTAATTCATAGGAAGGCATTGAGACCCTATATTTTATGCCACCAATTTCGTATTGTCTAGTGGGTATCTTAAGTCTTTATCACTGTCTTTTCTTCTCTGTCTAATCATTGAAATGACAGAATCAGTTCCTCCCTGCTAAGTGAGAAGGAGCTCTAAGACCTGAAATTCTAATTATGTTGCTTTATGTGTCAAGTTCTTCAAAAGCATATCATTTATTGAGCGAGAAACCTAAGCAGCTTAGGAGAGAGAAACCTAAGTAGCTTAATGGCCATTCCATCCCATAAAATATACTAGGAATCTCCCCATGTTGAGCCTCTGATAAGGGAAATGTGAGTCATGATGGGAGCCAGGCTGCAGGCGGGAAGACAGTGAGACGAAATGAGTATGTAATGAGCTCTGAACAGGTGAGTTGATGGTTTGCTATTTATAGCCAGGCTAAGAGGCTCAGCACAGACTGTAGCCAGCAGCCCTTTCAAGACTTTGTGGAAATGATGTTTTTATAGAGCTGAAAAGACAAAATGGAATATCTATTTCATGGGCAACATCTGCTTGAAATGCTCAGAATTCCTAATCTAAAGCAAGCTTTCTGAAGCCCCTCTTCAGCAGGTTTTAAAACCAGTTTATATCTTCTCTCCAGTTTTAGTTGAGTAGAGGCAGACAAGTGGTAAGGGCAGGAAATAAACCCCAGGGCTCCTCTAGAAATCCCCTCCGGAAGAAGAGAGACATAGTACACACAGTGCAAAGAATACTGGGATGGGAATGAAGAGGGTGAGCTCTAGCCTATTGATTATTAAGTTCTATTGATTATTAAGCATGTGACCTTAAGCTTCACTTTTTTTCCTGGGCCTGTTTCATCATCTGTAAAATAGAGAATTAGGCTAGATTATCTTTAAGAGATCTCTTGGTTCTGGCATTCTATAGGACCTATAATAGATCAGACTACAAATAAAATGTCAGTGAGAGAGAAATGGTCAGGATCATCCTGGGAGGTGGTTAGAATCCAGATCACTCAGAGCTTTGTTCTGAGATACTTTCTAGAAAAAGGAAAAGGGAAGTCCCTGCTCTATCCTTTGGCTCTATGAGAAGCAGCCACCCACCCACAAAGCAGCTTCCTGATCTGTCATTCTGCTGAATGTGAAAAAAAAAAAAAAAAAAAAAAAAAAAAGGACAAATAATGAAATGTTTGTGGTTTTCACCCTCAGTTCCACAGCCCAGCACCTGTCAACTGAAATAGCTGTTATTTGCTCTTCTTGTTACATCTTGGTCTCCAGGCTGGAGGTGGCTCAGAAACATTACTTTGTCATCTTTAAAGACTAGAATGCAGACCTCTCAGCTTTCTACACCTGGAATCTCATATTAGACAAACCAGGGCTTATTTCTATCTGCCATAACTTTAAGATCATAAGATCATCAAACTGAAAGAAGAATTCTTAAACGTCATCAATGAATTATTCAAGACACACAGCACCACCCTGGAATAAACTTGGGTCCCCTAATCATAATAAGGCTTTTTGGCATTGTTTTTTTCCATTGATCGATAAGGTTTTTAAGCTTTTCTGCATCCTCTTATATATAATTACCCAAAAAATTATTGTGAAAAATAAAAATATGAGTTTTAGAAAGAATTAATTTTTAATTTGTTATCCTTCCCAGCAGTATTTGCATTTGGGAGACATGTACATGAGTGTAGTGAGACTTGGGGCTCTCCATCTGACCTGAGCGGGATACTCAGTGGTCCATTTAGGAATTAATCCCAATATGATTAGTGAGACAGTTTTAATCAATACTATTTTTTTCAGTCTGGAGCATTCACTCCAACTGAGGTAGGCCAGTAGATTAGTCTGGACAATCATTTGGCCTTCACCCCTCTGCAGCTCAGAACTTCTGAGTTCAAGTGCTAGAAGCAGAGATTATAGGCATTTGCCTATACCTGGCTTGCATTTACTTTTTTATGTTTTTGAATTTTTACCAAGGCAATTTTTTATGCAATAAACATTTCTCAACAATCAAATAGAAACAATCTTTATATGAAAGTTAAAGTAAAAATACAGTGATCCCTTCCACATTGTGGGGGTAGGGGCATGACATCCTTACAGTCAGGAAAAGCCACAATTTTTTTTTTTAGCTTTCCCTTCATTTTAGAGACTAAAGTTTTTTTTTTCTTTTATGGGTGGTTTACAGTATCTTATTGTAAAATTTGGATTGATATTATATAATATTAGGCATATATTTTATGAATTTCTAATCTGCCAATCTTTGTGTGTCATCTATAGCTTCTGCAAAACTCCCCAAAATTTCCCATTTAATTTTTTATGCTAATCCATGATATATTGAAACCATAATGAGGAAAGTCATGATATAGAAGGACAACTGTACTCAATAAAGGTTCGTGGAATTGAACAGAGGACAGGGAGGGGGAGGGGAAGAAACACAACACAAAGTAACACATCCCTAAGGGCAGAATTAGTGGTACTCAGGATCCTGGTGGGGAAAGTGATCCCCTTCTTTCCTGAATCCTTATATCTTGTGTCCTGGAGCTTCTTTAGGGAAGGGACCATGTCTTTTATAATAAACTCACATTTGCAAATCCCCTTACAATTTTCAAAGAACCACAGGAAATTGCTTTCTCCCCAAATTCCCCTCAGTTCTTTCCACCAAGGACACCACCATCCTTTGCCTGGGTTCTCAATCTTGAATCAACCTGCTTCATCCCACATTTTATCCAATCAATTTTCAAATCTTGTCTGTTTCTGTATTTCTCACATCCATCTTACTATTTACACCTAGTTAAGGTCCTCATCACTTCTCAGTTGGATTATTGCAATTAACCTCCTAACTGGTCCCTCCTCAATGCCAACCCCATCTGTCCTCACTCTAATTCATCCTAGCTACCAAAGTGATTTTCCTAAAGTACACATATAACTCTTTCATTCCTTTAGTTAATAAACAGTGACTCTCTGCTATCACCAAAATTAAATATAAACTCTGGTTGGTATTTAAAACACTCCATAACCTGCATCCAAATCTTAAAGCATGATAGAAAAGGGAGGAATCGATAATTCTGCTTCCAGCAGTAAGTATGCTTTTCCTAGGACTTAACATCTCCTAATCACAGTCTCATTGTCTACTTCAAGCACCATGTGAATACACAGTAACGCTGAAAAAAATTCCTAAATCTACCTTTAAATCTCAGTTTGTCTATTTCCTTATCTATGAAGGGAAATTAATTATACTGCTGATTCTTATTCTAGTCAGTTAACAAAAAATCCTTATACAAATACTGATTCCTCTTGTAATGCCCTTAAAATATTCATGCCATGTATGGGCATGCATTTGTGTATACATACACATATCTGTGTATTAATGTATGCATATAGACATGGTTATAGTTATGTAGATCTTAACCAAAATATAATTAGGACTGTCGTTTTTACATCTTGGAACTGTGGTGTTTTCTAATAAAACTGTCTTTGGATATTTGTGCCTGAGGGGACAAATTCCTTGTTATGTCATTTGGGGTGAGCTGCTCCGGAATTTGTGTTGCTTAAGAAGACATACTCTATTCCACGTATTAATGGCAAACAGCAAGCAGTAGAGGGCCCCCTAAATAAGGCAAAGCTTTTAGCTATTATTGGCTCCAACTTTGGTACATATACCATATTTTCATGCTACTGTGTTTAAACATTAATTGCAATAATTAGGAAACAATTAGTGAGAAGGAACAATGTATCTTCAGTCAATTTAGCAAAGTAGCAATTAAACTCATGTGACTCTTAAGACCTCGTGGGCTTACACACGTCTAGCTCTGGTTACATAGCTACACATCTGGAGCTGTGAGTTCTAGTTTGAACTATATTGGCCAGGTATGATTTAATTAAAAAGTGTTGGATTTGAAGTTAGAGGATCTTAATTTGGCTTTCAGTTCTACCACTTACTGAAAAAGTCATTGAGAGGTAATTTAATTCCAATAGAATTGTGATGGAAAGTGAAATGAAGGAACTTCCGGCCAAGATGGCGGCGTGGAGGCAGACAGCTGCTTGAGCTCCTCGTTTTCTCTCAGAACTTACTTCATGACAAGCCTCTGACTTAATGCTTGACCCAGAAAGAAATCCACAAATTACCACCAAGAGAAGACATCCTTGAAAGTCGCCAGAAAAGGTCTGTGTTTGTTCGGGGGAGGGTCAATCAGACTGGGCGCAGACTGAGGGCAGACAGCCAGAGCAAGACAGGCAGCTCACACAGCTCAGACCGGAGAGGGAGGGGTGTGAACTCTGCCGTTTCTGTGAAAGGGCTTTTGCCCCAGTGTGGATGCTCCGTCTTGGCAGCAAGCCAGGAGCGGTGGAGAGGGTGTAAACACCGGAGGTGAAGATTAAAACCCCAGAAAGCCAGCGTCTCTTAGAGCCCGGCCACCCCCAACCCCCACCTGGACTGACTCGGTGCGTTCTCAGAGCCTCAGAGCACAGACTCAGTACAGTCATTGCTGTTCTGTTAGTGGCTCTCTGCTGCCCTGCCCCCAGTCTGTAGAGGAAGCCCATTAATAACATCCAGCCCTATCCCCCGCAAAACAGACCAATTGTTTCTCTTGTCAGTTTGTTTTCTTTGATTCCTACTCTGACAAAATGAACAAAAAATTCAAAAGGGCTCTAACCATTGACAGCTTCTGTGTGGAGAGGGAGCAGACTTCAAATGCTGAGGAGACTAGGAACAGAATGTCCCCAGATGTATCCCCTGGGAGGGACATAAGCTGCTCCTCAATACAAAAGAACCTCATAGAGGAAATCAAAAAGGCTCTCACAAGAGAGCTGGAAGAGAAATGGGAAAAGGAAAGGGAAGCTTGGCAAGAGAGCCTGGAGAAGTCATGCCATGCATTCAAAGACAGAATGGATAAAGAAATCAAATCATTGAGAAACAAGATTAGTGAGCTGGAAAAGGTAAACAACTCCAAGGAAAACAGGATTAGTGAGCTGGAAAAGGTAAACAACTCCAAGGAAAACAGGATTAGAGAGCTGGAAAAAGAAATCAGCTCTCTAAAAAATAAAATGGATAAAATGGAAAAAAATTCCATAGAAGATAAAAACTCAATTGGACAATTACAAAGAGATATAAAAAAAGTGAGTGAAGAAAATACATCATTGAAAATTAGACTGGAACAAGTAGAAATGAATGACTCAAGGAGAAACCAAGAGGGAGTCAAGCAAAACCAGAGAAATGAAACAATTGAAAAGACTGTCAAGTACCTTACCAGAAAGACAACAGACCTGGAAAACAGATCCAGGAGAGACAATTTGAGAATAATCGGACTCCCTGAAAAATGGGAGGAAAAAAAGAGCTTGGACACCATTTTCGAGGAAATTATCAAAGAGAACTGCCCAGACGTTTTGGAAACAGAGGGTAAAATAGACATTGAGAAAATTCATCGATCACCTACTGAAAGGGACCCAAAAATCAAAACGCCAAGAAATATAGTGGCCAAGTTCAAGAACCATCAGACAAAGGAAAAGATATTGGAAGCTGCTAGAAAAAAACAATTCAGATATGGAGGATCCACAATAAGGATAACACAGGATCTAGCAGCGTCCACATTAAAAGAACGCAGGGCCTGGAACATGATATTCCGAAAGGCTAAGGAACTTGGTATGCAGCCAAGAATAACTTACCCAGCAAGAATGAGCATCGTTTTCCAGGGAAGAAGATGGACATTTAACGAAATAAATGAATTCCATCTATTTTTGATGAAAAAACCAGACCTACATAAGAGGTTTGATCTTCAAATACAGAACTCAAGAGACTTCTAAAAAAGGTAAAAAGAAATCTTGAGAACTATATTTCTGTCAAAAAAATATGTAAAGAACATATGTACAATTTGTCTTAGAAACTAGAGGTGGAAAGGAGATTATATCATAAAAAAGTATAAAGTGGTGGTACTACATCTCATGAAGAGGCAAAGGTAACCTATTATATCTGAGAGAAAGAAAGGAGGGAGATGAACATAGCGTGTATCAATAGACATATTCGATTTATGGTGAAACTTCTTCCACTTCATTGAAAAGTGAAAGGGAAGGAGTAAGCTAAGGGGAAGAGAATACAGTAATTTCTAGGAAAAGGGGTAAAATAAGGGGAGGATCTTTAAGGTGGGGGAGGGATCCTAAAAAGGGAGGGCTGTGAAAAGCAAGTGGTGTTCACCAGTTTAATACTGGGTAGGGGGGTAAGAGGGAAGGAAAGGGGAAAAGCATAAGCAGGGGTTAATAGGATGGCATGCAATATAGAATTAGTCCTTCTAACCATAAATGTGAATGGGGCAAACTGCCTCATAAAGAGGAAGCAGTTAGCAGACTGGATTAAAAGTCAGAATCCTACTATATGTTGTTTACAGGAAACACACCTGAAACAGGATGAGACATTCAAACTAAAAGTAAAAGGGTGGAGCAGAATCTATTATGCTTCAGGCAAAACCAAAAAAGCAGGAGTAGCCATCCTCATCTCAGATCAAGCAAAAACAAAAATTGATCTAATTAAAAGAGATAAGGAAGGGCATTATATCCTGCTAAAGGGAAGCATCAATAGTGAAGCAGTATCAATATTAAACATGTATGCACCAAGTGGTGCAGCATCTAAATTCTTAAAAGAGAAATTAAGAGAGCTGCAAGAGGAAATAGATAGCAAAACTATAATAGCGGGAGATCTCAACCTTGCACTCTCAGAATTAGATAAATCAAACCACAAAATAAATAAGAAAGAAGTCAAAGAGGTAAATAGAATACTAGAAAAGTTTGATATGATAGATCTTTGGCGAAAGCTAAATGGAGACAGAAAGGAATATACTTTCTTCTCAGCAGTTCATGGAACCTATACAAAAATTGATCATATACTAGGGCATAAAAACCTCAAAATCAAATGCAGTAAGGCAGAAATAGTAAATGCATCCTTTTCAGACCATAATGCAATCAAAATAACATTTAATAAAAAGCCAGGGGAAAATAGACCAAAAAATAATTGGAAACTAAATAATCTTATACTAAAGAATGATTGGGTAAAACAGCAAATCATAGACATAATTAATAACTTCACCCAAGAAAATGACAATAATGAGACATCATACCAAAATGTGTGGGATACAGCCAAAGCAGTAATTAGGGGAAGTTTTATATCTCTACAGGCCTACCTGCATAAAATAGAGAAAGAGAGGGCCAACGAATTGGGTTTACAACTAAAATTGCTAGAAAAGGAACAAATTAAAAACCCCCAGACAAACACAAAACTTGAAATTCAAAAAATAAAAGGTGAGATTAATAAAATTGAAAGTAAAAAAACTATTGAATTAATTAATAAAACTAAGAGTTGGTTTTATGAAAAAACCAACAAAATAGACAAACCCTTAGTAAACCTGATTAAAAAAAGGAAAGAGAAAAAGCAAATTGATAGTCTTGAAAATGAAAAGGGTGAACTCACCACTAATGAAGAGGAAATTAGAACAATAGTTAGGAGCTACTTTGCTCAACTTTATGCCGATAAATTCGATAACTTAAATGAAATGGAAGAATACCTTCAAAAATATAGCTTGCCCAGATTAACAGAGGAAGAAGTAAGTAGTCTAAATAGTCCCATCTCAGAAAAAGAAATAGACCAAGCTATTAACCAACTTCCTAAGAAAAAGTCCCCAGGACCAGATGGATTTACAGGTGAATTCTACCAAACATTTAAAGAACAACTAACTCCAATGCTATGTAAACTATTTGAAAAAATAGGGATTGAAGGAGTCCTACCAAATTCCTTCTATGACACAGACATGGTACTGATACCTAAACCAGGTAGATCGAAAACTGAGAAAGAAAACTGTAGACCAATTTCCTTAATGAATATTGATGCTAAAATCTTAAATAAGATATTAGCAAATAGACTTCAGAAAATCATCCCCAGGATAATACACTATGACCAAGTGGGATTTATACCAGGAATGCAGGGCTGGTTTAATATTAGGAAAACTATTAGTATAATTGACCATATTAATAATCAAATTAATAAAAACCATATGATCATCTCAATAGATGCAGAAAAGGCATTTGATAAAATCCAACATCCATTCCTACTAAAAATGCTTGAGAGTATAGGAATAAATGGACTATTCCTTAAAATAATAAGGAGCATATATTTAAAACCTACAGTAAACATCATATGTAATGGTGATAAACTAAAACCTTTCCCTGTAAGATCAGGAGTGAAACAAGGTTGCCCACTATCACCATTACTATTCAATATAGTATTAGAAACTCTAGCCTTGGCAATAAGAGCCGAGAAAGAGATCCAAGGAATTAGAGTAGGAAATGAAGAAATCAAATTGTCACTTTTCGCAGATGACATGATGGTATACTTAGAGAACCCCAAAGACTCTGCTAAAAAGCTATTAGAAATAATTCAGAATTTTAGCAAAGTCGCAGGATACAAAATAAATCCACATAAATCCTCAGGATTTTTATACATTACCAACACAATCCAACAGCAAGAGATACAAAGAGAAATTCCATTCAAAATAACAGTCGATAGTATCAAATATTTGGGAATATATCTACCAAAGGAGAGTCAGGAATTATATGAGCAAAATTACAAAACACTTGCCACAAAAATAAAGTCAGATTTAAATAATTGGAAAGACATTCAATGTTCTTGGATAGGCCGAGCGAATATAATAAAGATGACAATACTCCCCAAACTAATCTATTTATTTAGTGCTATACCAATCAGACTCCCAAGAAACTATTTTAATGACCTAGAAAAAATAACAACAAAATTCATATGGAAGAATAAAAGGTCGAGAATTGCAAGGGAACTAATGAAAAAAAAGTCAGAGGAAGGTGGTCTAAGTGTACCTGATTTAAAGCTATATTATAAAGCAACAGTCACCAAAACCATTTGGTATTGGCTAAGAAATAGACTAGTTGATCAGTGGCATAGGTTAGGTTCACAGGACAAGATAGTGAATAAAAATAGCAATCTAATCTTTGACAAACCCAAAGATCCCAAATTTTGGGATAAGAATTCATTATTTGACAAAAACTGCTGGGAAAACTGGAAATTAGTATGGCAGAAACTAGGCATGGACCCACATTTAACACCACATACTAAGATTAGATCAAAATGGGTCCAAGATTTAGGCATAAAGAACGAAATCATAAATAAATTGGAGGAACAGGGGATGGTTTACCTCTCAGACTTGTGGAGGAGGAAGGAGTTTGTGTCCAAGGGAGAACTAGAGACCATTATTGATCACAAAATAGAACATTTTGAATACACCAAATTAAAAAGTTTCTGCACAAACAAAACTAATGCAAACAAGATTAGAAGGGAAGTAACAAATTGGGAAAACATTTTTACAGTTAAAGGTTCTGATAAAGGCCTCATCTCCAAAATATACAGAGAATTGACTTTAATTTATAAGAAATCAAGCCATTCTCCAATTGATAAATGGTCAAAGGATATGAACAGACAATTTTCAGATGATGAAATTAAAACTATTTCCACTCATATGAAAGAGTGTTCCAAATCACTATTGATCAGAGAAATGCAAATTAAGACAACTCTGAGGTATCATTACACACCTGTCAGATTGGCTAAGATGACAGGAACAAATAACGATGAATGTTGGAGGGGCTGTGGGAAAACTGGGACACTGATGCATTGTTGGTGGAGTTGTGAAAGAATCCAACCATTCTGGAGAGCAATCTGGAATTATGCGCAAAAAGTTATCAAAATGTGCATACCCTTTGACCCAGCCATACTACTACTGGGCTTATACCCCAAGGAACTACTAGAGAAGGGAAAGGGTCCTGTATGTGCCAAAATGTTTGTGGCAGCCCTTTTCATAGTGGCTAGAAGCTGGAAGATGAATGGATGTCCATCAATTGGAGAATGGTTGGGTAAACTATGGCATATGAATGTTATGGAATATTATTGTTCTATAAGAAATGACCAACAGGAGAAATACAGAGAGGCTTGGAGAGACTTACATCAACTGATGCTGAGTGAAACGAGCAGAACCAGAAGATCATTATACACTTCAACAATGATACTGTACGAGGATGTATGCTGATGGAAGTGGATTTCTTCAACATAGAGAAGAACTAATCCAATTCCAATTGATTAATGATGGACAGAACCAGCTACATCCAGAAAAGGAACACTGGGAAATGAATGTAAACTATTATTTTTACCTTCTGAATCCAATTCTTCCTGTGCAACAAAAAATTCGGTTCTACACACATATATTGTATCTAGAATATACTGTAATATATTTAACATATATAAGACTGCTTGCCATCTGGGGGAGGGGGTTGGGGGAGGAAGGGAAAAAATCTGAATAGAAGTAAGTGCAAGGGATAATGTTGTAAAAAATTACCCATGCATATGTACTGTCAAAAAATGTTATAATTATAAAATAAAATAAAAAATTAAAAAAAAAAAAAAAAAGTGAAATGAAATGAAAATGAAATCCAGAGAGAGAACTTTGGAGACTGAATATGGATCAAAGCATATTATTTTCACCTTTTTGTTGTTACTGTTGTTTGCTTGCTTTTTTTCTTTCTTGTGTTTTTTCCCCTTTTGTTTTGATTTTTTTATGCAGCATGATGAATATGGAAATATGTTTAGAAGAATTGCACATGATTAACCTATACAGGATTGCTTGCTGTCTTGGAGATGGGGAGGACAGAGGGAGAAAAATTTGGACACAAGATTTCGCAAAGGTTGAAAACTGTCTTGACATGTATTTGGACAAAATAAAATACTATTAAAAGAAAAAAAAATCATTGAAGCTCCTTGGGCCACTGTTTCCTCATCTATACAATATAGAGGGACCCTTTTAGGTCTCATTCTATTCTCCTAAATTCTCTAAGTTTCTGGTGGTTCATTTTACTTGTGCATTCATTGAACAATATTTATTAAAAAATCAAAGAGATCTTTGTATGTCAAGAACATAGAAGATTTGGATTTTCTAATCCTAATCTTACCACTACTACTTGTATGATCTAGGGATTTCTCTGGATCTCTGTTTCTCAACTCTAAAATGAGGGGTTAGATTAGGGTCCCTTCCAATTCTAAATCTATGATCATGGAAATGTCATCCAAGCCATCCCCCATTCTTTTTACAAACCAGTGTTCTAAGGGAGGAACTTACTTGTCCAAGGTCACAATATTAATTAGAGGTAAAGCCAAGATACTCTCCCAGGATCACCATCTACAAGTCTAGAGTTCTTTTTACTAAACCACTGACTCTTATTGTTGGAGGAAGATTCATGAAAAAAAATGTCAAATACACATCTTAATCTCCAGACTTGAGTGCATTTTGGCTTAACAATACCAAAACCATAACTTGTGCTAGAAGTCAGCAAGGTTTTTCCATAAGGAATCATCATTAGGTTTGCTAATAAATCCCTCTGGGCATCCCAGCAGATTGTGATATTAGGTGAGAAGCATCTGGGTTTTTCTGAAAAGAGTTCATATAATAAAATCTAACCTTTTTCCACAACATGATGAATCAGGCAGGAATATGCCAGGGATTTGGTGAGTTAGGCATAGTTTAGATAAGTTGATGGTTTAAAAGTCAGCCTTGAAATCTGTAGGATTGTGGGAGGAGAAGAGAAGTATACCTTGATTCAGTGCCTAACAGTTATTCTCCTCCTTCTTTTTCTCTTACTCCTCCTACTTCTTGTTCCTTTCAGCAAGTCTCCTCCTCCTCTTCTTCTTCCTCCTCTTCCTCTTCTCCTCCTCCTCTCCTTTCTGTTTCTTTCATCAGGTGTTCATTCCACCATGGATTTCATTTGTGAAAGCTCATGTATGGCAGGAACTAGTGAGGGCACATGCACTTCATACCTGCATAAAGTTCCATCTATTCTTCTTAAAGAAGGACAAAAACTGGCTTCCTTGCCAAGAGAATAGGGATGTTGTCAGCTACTTTATAACCTTAATAAGACATGATCCACAAAGTCTTCTCCTTTCCAAAGATTTCATTATTCCTTTGTTTTTAATGGGGTTTCCACCACTAAAGGGATAGCACTCTCAAGTATACTTTGTTAATAAGTTTTACAACTTTCTCTCTAAACCAGTTTCTTCTAAACTTGCTATTTCTATCAATGACTCTACCATTCATCACATCATCAAGACTAGATTTCTTTGACTTTATCTCTCATATCCAGTCATTTAACAGGTACTATAGATTTTGCCCCTACAACTTCTTTCATTCTGGTCCCTTTCTTTTCAATTCCTACTCTCACAGTCTTAGTTACAAGCCATCATTATCACCCACCTGGACTTTTGCAATATCTTTACAGATTTTTCCATCTCCTTTAGTTCATTC
Organism: Sminthopsis crassicaudata; assembly: GCF_048593235.1. Taxonomy (NCBI): domain Eukaryota; kingdom Metazoa; phylum Chordata; class Mammalia; order Dasyuromorphia; family Dasyuridae; genus Sminthopsis; species Sminthopsis crassicaudata. The sequence goes on along the minus strand of NC_133618.1, from coordinate 359,560,904 downwards.
TTTGCATCAATGTCAGACAAGTCTTTCTAATGCACATGACCAGATGGTCATGTGACTTATCTGCTTTAAAAAAATCAATACTACCAAGTACGAGCCTAATAACTGTTCAGTTGATAACACTGGCAATAATAAATGACTATCATAATGTAAATAAAAACAAAGGAACATACAACTTATATTAGGATAAAAGCAATAGCCAAATACTATATAAACCTATCAATGGTTTATATTGATCTATTTTAGGCAAGGGAAGTACTATGTGTCAGAAATTGTGGTAAATGTGGAGGGTGCAAAGACAAACAAAAAGGAGGTTGCTACCCTCAATGAGTTTACATTCTAATGAAGGGAGATAACATACAAAAGGGTATTGAAAAATTGGTAGGAAGAAGTTCTCACACAGGCACATGGTGTAAACGAAGCTAGAAAGTTTGAAGTAACAAAATTTGGCCAGCCTGAATGAAGGCCCCAGAAGGAACTCATCAGTGGAGAAGAGGACCAGTATGGCAGAGGGATGTTTTCAGTATGAAACAGAACCTGAGACATGGGAACAAAGTCCAGAAAGTCAGAAGCAGAGATGAGAGGGAAGTTTTATTTCAATTTTCTTTTCTTTTCCTTTATATAGGAAATAATTCTAGAAGGGCCTAAAGGGAAATTACTCTGCTCTGAAAAAAACATAAAGGCTTTAATAAAAAAAAAAAAAAATGAAAAATCTTTCAGTCTCCAACTTCCCCTCTGAGTAAAGTTCAACTTCTTAACATTTTGATCTCTTCCTGCCTATGCAGCCATAATTATTATAATGGCTAATATTTATATACAATATCATGTTTTAAAAAGTGCTTTATATATACTGTCATGCATAATGCTCACAACTCCTCCTCCCTCTCCTTCCATGAAGCATGGAACCAGGAAGTTTTTAACCCTGATAGAAAATCACATGAAAACATTTGCTTTCACAAATATTAATCAAAAGCTAATATGATTACACAATCTTGATGGAATCAATAACTTTGTGATCATGATAACTTTGTGATCATTTATGAAATTGTTGTGAAATTGTGGATTGTTGTAGATTATGATATTGATCAGAATTGCTAGAACTTTTGTAGTTGGTTATCACTATGGCATTGTTTTTACACATTGTCCTCCTGGTTCTGCTCACTTCAGTTTGCGTCAGCTCACTTAAGTCTTCAAAGCTTTTCTGAAACCATCCCCTCCATCATTTCTTACAGCATAATAGTATTCCATTATAATTATATACAATAACTTAAAGAACTTAATTATCTTTAAAGTCTCCTACAATTTTAAGTTCTCTAATCTGTTGTTTATTTCAGGAGTGTCAGAGGAAAAAACTTTATCCAATATAGTTACACAACAATTAGGGATGCTAAAAAACACTTATACATGCAAAGATTTGAGCTAACATGTTAACTAAAGAGAGATCCAGAGCGGTGAGCAGAGGAAATGTGTAGCCCATCTTTTGCAAAATAAAAAGAATCAATGGAATATTCATGATGAATTAATGGGGAAGGTCACATGCATAGGATCAAATTTTACATTCACATATGTATTTTTAGATTGCTCCCTCTCCTATGCATGGTAGCATTCACCTAGGTAATACAGTGGATAAAATGCTGGGCCTGAAACCAGGAAGACCTGAGTTCAAATCTAGTCCCAGATACCTACTAGTTGTGTGGCCTTGGGCAAGTTAGTTAACATCTGTTTGCCTCAGTTTCCTCCTCTGCAAAATGGGGATAATAATAACACCTACCTCTTAAGATTGTTGTATGAATCAAGCAAGATAATAATTGTAAAACACTCAGCACAGTCTGTAGCACATATTAAATGATATATAAATGTTTGCTATTATTTAGCCAGGTACCTTTTCCTCTAAGGGACACAGGACAACTTGTGAATTAAAATATTCTAACTAGTGACTGGGCATCTAAGTAATGAGTAGTAGTCAGCCCTGAAGTCAGAATAACTCATCTTTATGAGTTCAAATCTAACCTCAGACACTTATTAGCTATGTGATTCTGGGCAAGTCATTTAATTCTGTTTGCCTCAGTTTCCTCATCTTTGAAATGAGCTGGAAAAGGAAATGGCAAACTACTCCAGGATCTTGGCCAAGAAAAGACTCAGAAGTGACTGAAATGATTGAACAATAACAACAACTTTCAAAATAGGTCTTTGGCATCTGTTGTGTCCAGAGGTTTTAAGACAGCACCAATTGGCTTTTCAATCAGAGATATTTGCAACCTAGGAAGGGTAACCTTCCCCAGGCAGAAATACTCTGCCAAATGTGCACAGCCATATTGCCATCTAGTGGCCAGAGAAAATGGAAGGAGTATTTCAGTAAAGATGGTTGACTAACATTGTTACTCATTTGGGAATTGTGAAGTATGATTCCAATATTAAAAGTAACAAAAAGAGTAATGTAACATGAGATCTTAGAGTCAGTATAGAGTATAGTGAGTGGACATGATGCTGGACTAGGTCAAGAAGACTTAGGTTGGAATTCCAGGTACTATGTGACTATGTGCATTTTTCTACTTACATTTATTTTAAATATATTTTCTTGTGGAAATTGATAGCTTGGGTTTTTTCATTTCAAAACTAGTTGTTTATATCTATATTCTTTGACAATTATCAATTAAGGAATGACTCAGTCTTATAAATTTGAATCAGTTTCCTATATATGTTGGAAATCAGACATTATCTGGGAAACATATTGCAAATTTCCCTCAGTTATTGGTTTACTTTCCAAATTTAACTGCTTTGACTTTATTTGTGCAAAAAATAATTAGTTAAAATTATCTACTATTACTATCCTTAGTTTTGTTATGAACTTTTCCCCACTGATAGATCTAAAAAGTTATTTCTTCCTTGCTCCTCTAATTTGATTATAATGGTATTCTTTATCTTTGAGATATTACATTTATTTGGAGAATCTTTTTGTACAGAATAGTATGTTAGTTTATACTTAATTTCTGCTAGACTGCTTTGCAATTTTCCCAGAAGTTTTTGTCAATGGTGAGTTCTTGCCCCAATAGCTTGGAATTTTGAATTTATCAAACATGAGGCTACTGTTTCCATTTACCTCTCTGTATTAGATACTTAATTTGTTCTACTGATCAATGTCAATTTCTTAACCAGTATTAAATTGTTTTGATGATTACTAACTTGTCATATGGTTTGTGATGTAGTAGATACACTTCTTTCCAAGAAATTATCTATAGTTTTTCTTACTCACTCATTATTTAGAATTGTTACTCAATAATATTTGACCATTTCTTCAATGACCTTTTACTGAAAATTTTTTTCTTGCATTATGTGTTTAAATAATTCTGCTTTTCTGCATTTGTTTGTGAGGCTTCAGTGTTCTAATACCTGGTCAATTTTTGTAAGGTGCTATAATAGCTGAGAAGTAACTATATTCCCTTCTATTCCCATTCAATATTTTCCAGAAAGTTATCATATCTAACTTCTATAAAACTCTATTCAAAACCTTCTTTCTTGCTTATTTTTTATTAATGTGTTAATTGTAAATTTGATCTTCTTTGATTGGTTAATAACACAATGACACATTAAAACAATGAACCACAAAAGCATGATATTATAAATAAGGAAATTGAGGCTCAAAAAGATTAACTGACTCGACAAAGATCACCCAAATAGCAAAGAACAGAGATGGTATCTGAGCCCATACAACAAGAAAAATTATTCTTCCTTCAATAGACATTCACTGTGAGTGTTTATCATATACTTTATCCTGTGATAGCACTTGGAGATAAAAGAAGAAAATAAGACTGAGGACAAATAGCATTTACTTCCTCTGACCCCCACACAGCATGTTGTACCTTCAATTGTCATTTTGTTTTGTATTATAATTATTATAGGTAGATAGAGCATTTATTAAACAGTTGCTCTATATTAGGCACTATGTTAAGTGCAAGGACTGCAAATATAAGCAAATAAAACAGTGTTTTCCCTCAAAGAGCTCACATTCTTTTTTTTTTAAATAAATTTTTATTGGTATCATTTGTTCTGACATTGTCCTCTGTATTCCTTCCTCCCTTCCATAGAACTGTCTTTCACAAAAGAATTTTTAAAGAGGAAAAATAAATCAAAGCTGTTCAATAAAATTTTTAAAAATTGAGATATTTCACATCTGTGGACTTTTCATCTCTGCAAAGGAGTGAAGGAAGGTGTTTTCCCATTTTTCATCTTCAAGGCTGAGCTTATTTCGTTTATAATTTTTCAGTGTTCATTGTCAACTATTTTTTGTTTGCTGTTTTTGCCATTTACATAGTCCTATCATTGTGTTCATTGCTTTCTTGGTTCTCCTTATTTCACCGGGAATAAATCATGACTTTCCAAGTTTTGCTGCATTCATTATATTTGTCACTTCTTACAATAGAATAATATTCCATGCACCAAAATTTATTCAACCATTTTCCAATTGATGGGTTTTTATCCTCCTTTTTTGCTTTTTTTTCCCCTTTCCTTTTTTTTTTTTTTATTATAGCTTTTTATTTACAAGATATAGGCATGGGTAATTTTTCAGCATTGACAATCTCAAAACCTTTTGTTCCAATTTTCCCCCTCCTTCCCTCCACCCCCTCCCCCACATGGCAAGTTGACCAATACATGTTAAATATGTTAAAGTATATGTTAAATACAATATGTGCATACATGTCCATTATCCTTCATTTTTGAAGAGGACCAAAATGACATAATTATGTTAGAATTGAGTTACAGTGTGTCTGACTGATCACACCGATAAAAGGTTGGAATGCTCTATCATAAGTTGGACATAAATTGTCTATATGAACATTAGTTTCTCTAATTTTGTGTATTTCATGTTTCCTTTGGGCTAATTCAATTCTACTTTCCTCATGGAGCACAGCACCTTCTCTGCTGAGGGCTTACCATGCTGGGTGGTCCTATGCCAATGTCTCCCATGTCGTACACATGATTCTAAAGTTCTTTGTATCACTTTTTATGACTACCTTGTGAGCATTTGCTTTGTGTGAGTTCTCTGTAAAATAACTTTTTTTACAAGCATACTATCATTCAAACAATGTGACCAACCCAATGGAATAACAATTAGAATAATATTCCACATGTCAAAATTTGTTTAGCCATTTCCCAAATCATGAGTATCTGTCTATCACATATCTTCTCCCCCAATTGTTCATTCATTAATGAATGAAAAGCAGTGCCATAAAAGCAACAACAAAGCAGTGTCCAAGAGAAGATAGTAGTCACTAGTGTCAAATGCTACAGAGAAGCTGAAAAAGGAACAGAGTGAGAAAATAACAACAACATTGGGTTTAGCCACAATTATCATTGGTAACTTTGGAGAAGGCAGTTTCAGTCGAATGAGATCAGAACTCAGATCACTAGAGACTGAGAAGAGGAGAGGAAGTGGAAACAATGAGTATAGAAAGTTTTTTTTCTGGGAGATTGACTAAGAAAAAGCAAAATATAGGGTGAATATAGCCTGAAGAGATGGTAAGTTCAAACAAAGGATAGAAAAGACTTGAGCATGTTTGTGGGCATCAGGGGAAAAAAAAAACAGTAAAAAGGGAAAGATTGGAGATTAGGGAGAAGGAAATGATGATTGTGGGGTTTATCTTCATCAGATGCAATTGAGAGTAGTAGTAAAGGACAATAAGAATTACTTCATCAGACACTAAAGTAAAGGAAGAGAGAATGGGGGAGGATGTCAAAGGGCTTTGAGATATAGAATAGGAAAAAAGAGAGCATACTTCAATAGAGATAATAGTCTGTATTTTTTTTTCTTCAATAAAACATGAAATCCTTAAGGAACAAAGAATTTAAAGGGAAAAAAAAGTGATGATCTCCAGTCCACAAAAGGAGAAATGGTCTAGTTGGGCCATTTTCTTCTGGATAGTGTGACATTCTGAGAGGCAGCCTGGTATAGCTGAAGTCAGAAGAACTGGATTCAAATCCCAACCCACCACTTATCAATCATATGATCCTGGGGAATTTACTTCATTTCTATCATCCCAATTTTTCATCTGCAAAATATGGGTAATAAATTTTTGCCTTGTCTCTTTCACAGTACTATTGGCAGGATCATTTGAGGGCTACCATGTGGAAGGTGAATTAATTTTGCTCTTTTTTCACCCCAGAGGACAGAACCAGGGGCAAAGCAGCAAGAAGGTGCAATGATGAAAATTTGCACTTCCTGTCAGGAAAAACTTCCCAACAATGAGAGCTGTCAAAAGTGGATTGTACTGCCTCAGGAGATGATGGCTTTTTCCTGAGTGGAAGTTTTTGAGCAGAGACTAGGAGACAAGTGGTGAGGTACATTTTAGGAGAAATTATTTTAGGGGATGATTTGAACTTGTTGGTCATCTTCTCTATCCTTTAATGGTTCTTCTATAGCCACAATTTCTCTGGTTTAAATGGAAACCAGATTAGAACATGATATCGTTGTTGTTCAGTCATGAACAACAACTCTTCATGTCCCCATTTCTTAGCAATTAATTGGCCAGCCTTTAATCTTTGTAAGGGATATTTATAAGTCAATTGTTGTGTGGGAAGGGAACTTGGTTAAGTAACAACTAAGCTCAGTTATTCCAGTTTTTATGATTCAGCTATTGATTATCTTAAATAACTATTTAAGAATAAACTATTATTCAGTGGTTTCCAGTTTCTGGTCACCTCAAAGAGGGCTGCCACAAACATTTTTGCACATGTAGGTCCCTTTCCCTCCTTTAGTATTTCTTTGGGATATAAGCCCAGTAGTAGCACTGCTGGATTTTGATATGCATAGTTTGATAACTTTTTGAGCATAGTTCCAAATTGCCCTCCAAAATGGTTGTATCCATTCACAATTCCACCAACAATGCATCAGTGTGAGACAGAGTCTTAATCTGACTGTGCTGTAGAATATTCAAGAGAGAAATCTTCCCATGTGGATGAAATCAGCATTTACCAGTAGGAAGAGGAATTCCATGGGCTGAGGTATGGAAAAGGGAATGAGAGCGAGAGAGGTATGACGGTAGAGATGGTTGGACTTGCTATTTAGCCTGGAGTTGTAGAAATGTTGAGTTTGGTATTACTTTTGAAAAAAAAAAAAAAAAGAACTAAAGTCTTAGATGGCCGCTATCTTTGTAAGGGCTGAGACACTTTTTCTCCTTTTCTCAAAAGGCAAGGGTTTCTCTTAGTCACTAACTTTATTCTGCCCCTAAGGGGAGGATTTCCTTGGATCTGTCCAGAAAAAGTAAAGATAGGGGTAGGAAAGGAGTTGCCTGAAGTCCATTGTTTCAGATGAGTACAAAGAGAAAGCTTCTCCTTACCAAGCCTCTGTTTCCCTTTCTCAATGTTTAGCAATTTTTTGTTTTGCCCAGGGGAAATTATTTCAGTTAAATTTCATGTGACTTAATCTTTCCTCCTGTTTTGGAAGAGTTTACTAACATGCTTTTAATAAAAATCTTTTTAGTTTGCTTCAAGGGAACTCTAGAGAAATTTAGGAATAGGGTTCTTTCCTCTGTATAAACCCAGAGTAACTATACCTCCTTACAGCTTCTGCTAATCTTTCTCTAAATTTACATATATACAGAAGAGACAAACACTCTCTTTCTCCCTCTCTCTCTCTCCCTCTCCTCTTCCTTTCTCTCCTCTCCTCTCTGTCAACTGTCTCTGTCTCTATTCCTCTGTCTGTCTGTCTGTCTCTTCTTTTTCCCTTGTTCTACCTTTCTTATTTTCTCTCCCTCTTGTTCTTTCTCTTTTTCTCTTTCCCTTTCTCCCTTCCTCTTTCCCTCCTTATTTCTTTCTCTCCCTTTATTGTTCTTTCTTTTTTCTCTTGTTCTCTTTTACCTCTTTTCTTTCTCTCTCCCCCTCCTTTTCTCCCACTTTCTTTTCTTCCCTCTCTCCTCTTTCCCTTCCCCCTTCCACAATGAGATTAAACAATTTCTAAGAGAAACAGGTTTCTTTTTTAGAACACTTGGTCAATACATAAAGAAAACAATATTTTTAAGAAATAAGGAATGGGAAATTGGTTCAGTAACAGAACTAGCACAATGTAGGAAAAACAGGAAATAGTCCCAATTTTCAAGGATCTCATATACTTGTGAAATAATACGCATACAAAACGTACAAGCAAGAAATATACAGGATAAATTGGGCTTAGTCTCAGAGGGAAGAAAAACTTCTCAAGGCAGGTGAGACTTTAGCTGAGACTTGAGAAGAAAACCAAGGAAGCTATAAAGTAGAAAGATAATGAAAATGTTTGGAGTTGGAAGATAGAGTGTGTTGCTTGTGAGGAACAGAAAGGATGCAAGTGTCACTGGTTCACGGAGTATATGGAGGGGATTAAGGTATAAGAAGACTGGAAGGGTAAGAAGAGAACAGATTAAGAAGGGCTTTAAAAGCTAACTAAAGGATTTTCTATTTGATCTAGAAATTTGATCTGGGAGGTGACAGAGAATCACTGGAGTTTATTGAATAGTATAGTGACATGATCAGAAAATGAATTTGACATCTAAGTAGGGAATGGATTGAAGCCAACACAACTTGAGGCAGAGAGACTAACCAGCAGGCTATTGTAGTAGTCCAAGTGTGAGATGGTGAGGGTTTGATCCAAGATTGTTGCATTGTCAGAGAAGAGAAAGGAGCATATAAAAGAAATGCCACAAAATTAGAAATGACAGTACCTTGCAACTTATTAAATATAAGATGAGAGAGAGTGAGGAGTTGAAGATGACATGTAAGGTGCAAGCCTGGAAGAATGATTTTACCTTCAACAGTAACAGGGAAATTAAGGAGAGATGATTTGGGAAAAAGATGAGTTCAATTTTAGATATGTTGAATTTGAGATGTCTGTGGGATATACAGATCAAGATGTCCAAAAAGCAGTTTGAAATCTTGAGTGGAGATTAAAAGAAAGATTAGACATGGAGATCTGAATATCATATGTATTGAGATAATTATTGAAACCATGGAAACTGATGAGATCACCAAATGAACCTGTAAAGAAGGTGGAGAGAAAAGATTGCTGGAGAGCTTGAAAAGACCTCCCCAATCAATGAGGGTCGTGTAGATAAATATTCAGCAAAAGGGACAAAGAAGGAGAAGTCAGACAGGTAGGAGGAGAACCTGTAGAAAGCAATGTCATAAAAATCTAGACAGCCAAGAGAAAAGGGTGATTAATAGTGTCAAAGAATGCAGAGAGGTCAAGAGGGATGAGGACTAAAAAAAGGCCAATAGATTTCACAATTAAGAGAACATTGGTAACAGTGGAGACAGCAGTTTCTGCTGAATGAGGTAAGAATACAGACTATAAGGAATTAAGAGGAGAATAAAGGAAAAGTGGAGGTACATATTATTGATGATCTTTCCAAGGAATTTGACCACAAAAGGGAAGAAAGATACACAATGATAGTTAGCAAGGATGATCTTTTTTAGGAGAAAGGAAAAGGGAAAATGAGGATTTGGGGTTTTGTTTTATTTGTTTTTTAGTATATAGAAAATATTGGAATATTTGCCTAAAATATGGAAGCACAAAAATAGACAGGAAACAATATTAGTAAGAGAGTGGGGATGATGGAGGGAACAATCTGCTTGAGAAGAAAAATTGGAATAGAATCTTCAGTGCAAATAAAGTGTTTGCTTTGGTAAGGACCATCTTTTCCCAAGAGGTGGTTGGCAGGAGGAGATAATGCCACAAGGAATCTTGAAGGATGTGGGATAAAGGAGAGAGGAGAAGAGAAAACTCTTAGCAAATGATCTCAATTTTTTCAGCAAAAATATGAGGTAAGGTTCTGAGCTGACAAGAAAGAGAGAAAAAAAGCTTTGAAGGTTTGAGGAAAGATGAAGAAGTCTGGAAAAACCACAGTGATGAGTGGGGTAGTTAATTGATTATTATTGTTAATCACTTCAGTTGCACCTGATTTTTCATGACTCCTTTTGGCTTTTTCAGAACAGTTTACAGATAAGGAAACCGAGTTAAGTAATTTGCCCAGGGTCACCCACAGAATGTCTGAAGCCAAATTTGAACTCATAAGACTTCCTGACTCCAGGTCAGGCACTCAGGGTTCAGTTAAGATTATGTAACATAAATTTGCAGTGGATCCAATCATTATGATTTCATGATTTTCTCCAATTTCCTTTAGCAATATGCAAGTATGAGTAATGATAGCAGATGATGGGAGTAATATATAAGGTTGGGGTTTGGAAAGGCAAGATCTTTGTTAGGATAAAGGGAAAAGAGAATTGAAAGAAGAGCTCAATGTAGAGTTGGATTTGGTTGACCAACATGTGATAGGTGGCTGGAGAGGTTTTGTTTTTTTTTTTTACATGACAATTTTTAATCATTTTCTTTTTCCAAATACATGAAAAAATAGTTTCTAATATTCACCTTTGCAAAACCAATGTTCCAATTTTTTTCTCTTTTTTCTTCCCCTTTCTTTCTTCTCATATTCCATATTCCATATTCATCATGCTGTGCAAAAACAAAAAAAAAATCTGATCAAAAGGGAAAAAACTTGAGGAAAAAAATAAAAACAAGCAAGCAAACAAACAATAACAAAAAGGTGAAATACTATGCTTTGATCCACATTCAGTCTTCATAATTCTCTCTCTGGATGTGGATGGCACATGTCTATTGGAATTGCCTTGAATCACTTTATGGTTGAAAAGAGCCAATTCCATCACAGTTGATCATCCAGTCAGTCTAGCTGCTGTGTACAATGTTCTCTTGGTTCTGCTCACTTCACTTAGCAATAATTCATGTAAGTCTTTCTAGGCTTTTCTGAAATCAGTCTGCTCATTATTTCTTATAGAAAAAATATTCCATTATATTCATATACTATAACTTATTTAGCCATTCCCCAACTGAAGGGCATCCACTCAGTTTCTTCTTCCTTGCCACTACAAAATGGGTTCCTACAAACATTTGTGCTTATGTGGGCCTTTTCCCTCTTTTATGATCTCTTTGGGACACAAACCATTAAAGACACCTCTGGATCAAAGTTTTATATCTCTTTAGGCACAATTTCTAATTGCTTTCCAGAATAATTGGAATATTTCACAATGAATTAATGTGACAATTTTCCCGCATCCCCTCCAATATTTATCATTATCTTTTCCTATCATCTTAGCCAATTTAATAGGTATGTGATGGTACCTTGGAGTTGCTTTAATTTGCATTTCTCTAATCAATCATTTTTGCATATAATTAAAAATTAATTTCTTCATCTGAAAACTGTTTGGCCATATTCTTTTATCTTTTATCAATTGGGGGAATGGCTTGTATTCTTATAAATTTGAGTCAATTCTCTTTATAGTTTAGAAATAAGGCCCTTATCAGAAATACTGGATGTAAATTTTCCCCACCAGCTTTGTGCTTTCCTTCTAATCTTGCTTTTTATTGAATTTCTTTGTGCAATTTAATGCACAAATTTTTTTTAAATTTTTGTAATTTAATGTAATCAAAGTTGTTCATTTTTTATTTCAAATTGTCCTCTAGTTCTTCTTTGGTCATAAATTCCTCCCTTTTTCAAAGGTCCGATAGGTCCTTTGCTCTCCTAATAAGCTTATAGTATCACCCTTTATATCTAAATCATATACCCATTTTGACCTTCTTTTGGTATGGGGTGTGAGGTGTAGGTCTATGCCGAATTTCTGACATATTATTTTTCAGTTTCCCCAGCAATTTTTGTAATATAATGAGTTCTTAACCCAGAAGCTGGAGTTTTGGGGTTTACCAAATACTAGATTACTATAGTCACTGATTATTGTAGTCATGTGTATGTAATCTATTCCACTGATCTACCACTCTTTTTCTTAGCCAGTACCATATGTTTTTGATAACTGCTGCTTTATAATGGAATTTTAGGTCTGGTATTGCTAGCCCACCATCTTTTGAAATTTTTAAAAATTAATTCTCTTAATATTCTTGATGTTTTGTTCTTCCAGATGAATTTTATTATTTTTTTTCTAGCTCTATAAAAATTTTTTTGGCAGTTTGATTATGTATGGCTCTGAACAAGAAGATAAATTTGTGTAGAATTGTTATCTTTATCTTAGCTGAGCCTACCCATGAGCAATTGGTATTTTTCCAATTGTTTAGATCTGACTTTGTGTGAATAGTGTTTTGTAATTATGTTTATATAGTTTCCGGTTTGTTTTGGCAGATAGAAATCTAAGTATTTTATTTTAAATGGAATTTCTCTTTTTAAATGGAATTTTCTCTTGCTGCTAGACTTTGTTAGTAACATATAGAAATGCTGATGATTTGTGTGGATTTATTTGCAACTTTGCCAAAGCTGTTAATTGTTTCAAGTAATTTTTGGATGATTCTCTAAGATATTCTAAGTACACCATCATATCATCTGCAAAGAGTGATAGTTTTATCTTCTTGATACCTATTTTAATTCCTTTAATAATTTCTTTTTCTTTTCTTATTGTTAAAGCCAACATTTCTAGTCCAGTATTGAATAATAATGGTGATAATGGACATCCTTGTTTTACCCCTGATCTCACTGAGAATGCATCTAGCTTCTTCCCATTACAAATAATTCTTGCTTATAGTTTTAGATAATTTTAAGGAAAACGTCATTTATTCCTATAGTCTCTAATGTTTTTAATAGGACTAGGTGCTTTTTTTGCATCCATTGAGATTATCATATGATTTCTGTTAGCTTTTGTCAATCAAAAGATATGGTCAATTATGGCAATGGTTTTCCTGGTATTGAACCAGCCCTGCATTCCTGGTATAAATAATTTAAAAATACAAAATACCATAAAGAAAAATTAACTTTCTTAATCCTCCCTCCCATTAAGAACATAAGAAAAACAAAGCTTCTATTCAAAATTTTAGTAAACAAAGCAAATTTCTGCATTGCCTATGTCCAAAAAATGTTTTATCCTCCATTCTGTGTGGATGCGTTTTTCTCTCAGGAGATGGGTAGCATATTTTATCATTTGTCCTCAAAAATTCTGACTGGTTATCATGCTGATTAAAGTGCCTATTTCTTTTAAATTGTTCATCTTTATCAAAATGATATCATTACATAAATTGTTCTTCTGGCTCTATTTACTTTACTGCATTAGTTCATACAAGTCTTCCCATGTTTCTTTGAAACTATCCCTTTCGTCATTTCTTATTAATAGAATTCTATATAATTTATATACTATAGCTTGATTAGCCATTCCCCAATTTAAGGATACCTCCTCAGATTTCCATTTTTTGTTACTTCAAAATGAGCTATAAATATGTTTGTAAGTGTTTAGTTTGTTTTGCTTAAGACTAATCCCTCTGTCCAGTCTAACTTCCTTTCAATTCTCCCCACTCTTCCTTTTCCTTCCTATTTCCCTGTTGAGTGAAATGTCTTTCTGTTTCCAACCTTGTGTATCCTTCTTTGCTCAGTTCAGATGAAAATGAGCTTCAGGTGTCAGTGGCTCCCCCATCAAGAGGTGCTTGAGCATTCTGATTATGAGATAACTTTCTGAATGTAGTCCTTTGTTTCATGAATTCTTCCCTTTCTAGATACTTGCAGTATTTTTTCTTTGACCCGGAAGTTCTAGATTTTGGCTACAATGGTTTTGGGAATTTTCACTTCAGGGTTTCTTTCAGAAGGTATGACTTTTCAAGCTCTGTTTTAAATTAAAATTAGACTTTCAGTCTAATGATTCCTAATTTTTTTTCTCTTCGAGCTGTTTCCCAGATCTGTTGTTTTTGCTATGAGATAACTTATATTTTCTTCATTTTTATCAGCTTTTAAAAAGTTTGTTTTAATATTTCTAGCCATTTCATGAAGTCACTGATTTCCATTTGGTTCATTCTAATTTTCAGGAAATTTTTTACTTGGGCAAAGTTTTGTACCTTGTGTCAAGTTGTTAATTCTCTTTCCAATTCTTTCCTCCATAAATCTCATTTCTTTTCCTATTTTTTCCTCTGGTATTTTCATTTCACTTATAAAATTTTTTAAACTTCTTTTTTTTAGCTCTTGCTTCATCTTGTACAGGAATTTAATCAAGTTGGTGCCCAAGATTTGTTTGTTTGAGATTTTGCTTGCAGATGTTTTGTAGTCATTCTTTTCTGAATTTATATCTTTAGTGTACTTATCAATATAATAACTGATGATATTATTTTTTCATTTACCCATTCTTTCTGGTTTTATCCTGACTTCAGGCCCACTTTAGGCACTTTTGGAGGGAAGGTTAATCCTGGTCCTTTAGTGTGAAGTCCAGGTTAGCACTCTGGATACCTTAGAATCAGCCAGAGTCAGGATAAGCAAAAGTCCTTGGTCTTTATTGTTGGCTTTTATTGGTAGAAGTGAAGGAAATGGATGAGCAGGATCTCCTCGACCTCATCTCTTTATCTCCCGACCTCATTTCTTTATCTCCCGCCCAGAAGTGACTCTAGCTAGTCTTACTCCACTCCCTAGTCCCTCCTACAATTCTCTGTATACACCAGTTATCAAGCCAGCACAGAATAGTGGGAAGGGCCATTTTTCCAAGCATATGCTTATAGAGTATTGTCCAATCGGTAATTAGCCTTAAGTGCTCAGTTGTCCCACCTCAGTGCATTAACTCAAGAATTTCAGCTCTTTACATTTTTGTTACTTTTTTTTTTTTTCCCTGAGGCAATTGGGATTAACTTACTTGCCCAGAGTCACATACATAGGAAGTGTTAAGTGTCTGAGACCATATTTGAACTCAGGTCTTCCTGACTTCAGGGCTGGTGCTCTATTTACTGTGCCACCTAGCTTCCCCTTTTTGTTACTTTCTTAAATTATTAAGTGTTGTGCTATTCTAGGATCTCAGTTCAGTCCAGTGCAATTACTCAGTGGGTATCTCTCAATAGAACAGGGAGCAGACTTCCACTGATAGAGAACAATTGATTCAGGACTATATAGGAGAGTCTGACAGGGATGGGAGATTATTAAGCATATCACGTCTAGTACTCCCAAGTTGTCGTTGACCATCCTATGGAAATTGGGCTACCTGCAAAATAAAACTAAAACTAAAAGAACCCAGTGCATTCAGATCTCACCTGGAAATTGAGGGACAACTAAAGGAGCTGACAATCACAAAAATGAAGAGAGTTTTCCTGACAAGATTGGGAACCAGCTGTAACCAATCAAGAATTCATGGCTCTGGGGATGGAAATGATGTCTCTGATACAAAGATTACATGGTATACTCATGAAATCACAGCCATAAGAGAGAAAAATGAAAGTGGCAATGAGAAAGAAATTTGGGGATTTCTGATAGCAGTAAACAACCCTGTGTTTACCCTATTCCTCTACTCTGGAATGTGATTTCCTCCACTTCAGGAGTAGGTGGTAGTCCAGCTTTTTGTCATAAAAGATTTTCCAAGATAACAAGTCCATAACAGTCTAATGAATCAGTGGAGCAATAGCTTCTATTGTCATGGTCTAATGGTATCATTGTAGACTCTTTCTGGGGAAGCTCTCTGATTACTTCCTTCTCCAGAGTCAGCTAAAGCAATTAAAGCCTCTTGATAGGGACCATACCTTTTTAGAAGGCTGAGACAGAGATCTATTCATACCTAACCCTACAAAAATGAATTCCAGTTACAAGATGGCTCCCCTGTGAAGATTGGCTAGGGAGGGAATAAAATTTTTGAAGGAAATATGTTTTATCGATTGGATTTATGCAGCCCATCCACTGGCCAGTCTATTTTAGAGACAATTAGATTCCACTTTTGGGGAGGAACTGCATCTAAATGGCAGCAAAGTTTAGCTGTTGATTTTCCTTGCCAAGAAGGATAGATCAACTGGTGAAATTTGAGCAGCATATTGGAATAGCAATAACCAACAGGGTTGAATCCTAAGGGCTTTCCAGTTCAGAAGTTTGTAAGTTCTGATAGAAATGAATAGGTGTGGTTGATCTCCTAAATCTTTCTTTGTTTTATTCTATATACAGAACCGACTACCCCTGGGAAAATTATTTAATTCCCCCTCAATTGCCATGTTACATCAGGCTGTTTTGACAACTTTTTTTTCCCATAGAGTTTTTAAGGGGAAGTGAAACTATCTCTGCACCATTGCCCTATGGTGCTCTTGAATTTACATGGAAAAAAAGAGATCTCCTAGACTACTTGGTGGTAATGTTGGGTGCCTAGCTGAAACAGACTCTTCCCAGACACTGCAAAGAGGAACCAGAGCTTTATCAGAGGCACTAAAAGAAAAAATGTTTGATAAAGACCCCTTATGAGCTCCTTGAGGAAGGGGAAAGTTTTGGTGGGTGCATCAGGCAGTACAATGAAAGCCTAAGTATCAACTTAGATCCTGGGATAGGTTGCATGGAAGAGGCTTGTGACCTTTTAACTACTCTACTATAGATGACTGATATGGGATGAACAACTGTTAATTTATCTACACTGTGGCTCTGATGTCCCTGGAGCTGCTTCTGTTCTTTATCACTGCTTCATATTAGGAAAAGAAATGTGACTGTACCAGAGGTGGTATCATTTGGGCAGTGGCCATGTTGGATTTGGTGCTACACGGGCTCATCATTATCACCTTGCATTAGGAGACCCACTGCTCTGGCACCATGAATCACATGAATCACATGAATCACCTGAACCAGATTGTTGAGATTTAAGATGTGGTTCTTCCAAAGTAAAGACGAATAACCTGATTTCTCTGACTGTTTTCTTTTTGCTTCTTTATTTTTCCTCCTTTTTTTTTTTTCTTTTTCCACTCTCATTATGGTGACTCCTTTGAAGGATGGGGCTGAACTTGTTGCATTGTTTATTTTTCCCTTTCCCCCCATAGTATTGTCCTAAAAGTATTTAAGTGGTGGAAGATCCTCTAGAATTTTTTTAGGACCTTTCCAACATGGGGTGGTATGTGATAGGACCATCTACTACTCTTTCCTTAAAGTGTGAATTAGGTCCGTATTTTCCCTCTCCTCCAATAATAGAGTAGTTTAGTTTTCCCTAAAGACAATAAAGCTGTCTCTAGGACCTGTTTGATCCCTCTGTATTGTGATACACCTTCTCAATCATCTATGAGCATAAAATTCACCTACATATAGTCCATACCACCAATATTTGATGGTTTCCTAAGACCTCACAAGTCAATATACCCTGCCCTGATGACCAGATATGAAAAATAAACAGGCAAGTCACATCTACCAATGTTGAAGCAAAGTGCTACTGAAACCTTCATATCTTATCTATACTAGAAAGTATACTGAATCTCTAAATGTCTCACTGCATTCCAATATTGAACCTGAACTAGAGAACATTAAGCTAGAGTTGTCAGGCCTGCTCCTAACAAGATATTAGGAGTAGAAGATTACACCTGACCTGAACCCTTTACCCTATTTTTACTTGTTGAAGTTCTTCTCTCCCCTGAAGACTTAACAAATGGGACTTTTTTCCATATAAGTCTTCTGTTACCACTATACACCTGTCAGATTAGCTAAGATGACAGGAACAAATAATGATGAATGTTGGAGGGGATGTGGGAAAACTAGGACACTGATACATTGTTGGTGGAGTTGTGAAAGAATCCAGCCATTCTGGAGAGCAATTTGGAACTATGCCCAAAAAGTTATCAAACTGTGCATACCCTTTGACCCAGCATTGCTGTTATTAGGATTATATCCTGAAGAAATACTAAAGAGTGGAAAGGGACCTGTATGGCCAAAATGTTTGTGGCAGCTCTTTTTGTTGTAGCTAGAAACTGGAAGTTGAATGGATGCCCATCAATTGGAGAATGGTTGGGTAAATTATGGTATATGAAGGTTATGGAATATTATTGTTCTGTAAGAAATGACCAGCAGGAGGAATACAGAGAGGCCTGGAGAGACTTACATCAACTGATGCTGAGTGAAATGAATAGAACCAGAAGATCTCTGTACACTTCAATGCTGTATGAAGATGAATTCTGATGGAAGTGGATATCTTCAACTTAAAGAAGATCCAACTCACTTCCAGTTGATCAATGATGGACAGAAATAACTACACCCAGAGAAGGAACACTGGGAAGTGAAAGTAAATTGTTAGCACTACTGTCTATCTACCCAGGTTACTTATACTTTCGGAATCTAATGCTTAATGTGCAACAAGAAAATGGTATTTACACACATATATTGTATCTAGGTTATATTGTAGCACATGTAAAATGTATGGGATTGCCTGTCATCGGGGGAGGGAATAAAGGGAGAGGGGAGATAATTTGGAAAAATGAATACAAGGGATAATATTATAAAAAAAATTACTCATGCATATATACTGTGAAAAAAAAATTCTAAATAAGAAAAAAAAGTCTTATGTGGTTGATACACCTAACAATTACTTTTCTCTCCTCAGATTTCTCATTTCATTTTGCCTGATATCCACTTTGCACTAATCACAGCTACTAGTGCCTCTTTCTTTAGGGCGACTGTAAAGAGCTTTGTATGTTCTCACATGTGTGTTTGTGTGTGTGTATGTGTATGTGTGTCATATCCCCTATTAGAATGTAAACCCCTTGAAGGCACCAAGTGTTATGTCTTTGGCTTTGCATCCCCAGTATCTAACACAGTGACTCGCACACAGAGGTGTTTAACAATACTTATTGATTGTTATCACTCCTACTTGTATCAGGGAATTTTTATATTGTTCTTCTCATTAAAATGTCATCTCCTTGACATGAGGATCTCTGTCATGTCTGTTTTTGTATCCCCAGAGCCAGTACAGTATGGCTAGCACAAAAGATACTAAAGAGATGTTACAATGGATCAAGACCAATAACTCCTGTATCTAATTTGATAATGGCATTTCAGGTAGCCTCCCTTCCACTATGACTGATATGACCCCTTTCCCATTTTTATATACTTCCAGTGTCTTTGAAAAACTAGAGGAATAGCTTAGAAAACTCACAGGTTGGGAGGGATATTAGTAGCTATCTAGTTCTACCTTCCCCCACCATTTGTAAAATGAGGAAATTTGAAGCTTAGCAAGGAAAAATAACTTTTCTATGATTCCAAATCCTATAGAGTTAGGATTTGAACCCAAACCACCTGATGCTAAATTCAGTATTTTTCCCATTGAACCAGAACTGACTCTTATCAACATTTTTAAGGAGCTATTAGGTTCCAGACTTCAGAGTCTTCTGAATTTCTTTTCCCTAAATTGTTTTTTTCTGAGCCTTTTGAGGCTTTCTGATTCCTGATTTTTCTTAAACTCAACTCACATTTGTCTTAAGGACAAGTTAAAATTTGGGCTAAGGCCCTTCTCCTCATGGAGCCTGCTGACCTTACCTTTGGGTAAAGCTCCTACTTAAGCAGAATCATTTGGGGGACTAGGGAAAGAAGAGGCTTTGGGGAAAGCCAAGACTGGTTTGAGGAAAGGGTAAGTAGGCCAGGTGGATCTAAGAGGAAAAGGAAAAGGGAAAGTTGCTCTTTGCTAAGTTTCCTTATATGCCTGGAATTTAAATGTTTACCATTGCTCCAAGCTAATGTAAAATGAACATGTCTTTTTTGGTTTCCCTGGAATCTCCCAGAACCACAATAAGGATGCAGCTTGACCTGAATGTTTCCCTGAATGCTTATGCCTCACTGGAGCTGGCCCCAGGAATCCTTTTCCCTTAAGCTCTGCATTGTCTGAAATATGATATAATTCATGCTGGCACATCCCATTAACTATTTTTTTCTTCCTCTCTCAGGACACAGGAAGACATAAAATGCAAATGAACAAATTATAATCAAAAGTGGCTTAGCTGAGGCTTGGAGGCCAAAGAACCTACTGGGAATTTGCCTCCTTTTGTTTCCTCTTCTTCTTTCCCTTACAGTTTCTATTGGCAATAAAACTGCCTCAAGACTTTATCTTAGATTAGGGTCAACACAGTTTTCCAAAAAGCCCACCAGAATCCAGAATCTTCCTAAAAATAAGGAATTAACGGTTTCTGTACTTTCCAGTCACCACTCACCAATCCTACAGTGCCAAGGGCTTCTCCTAACTTAAGGAGGATCCTGGGGAATTGGGAGTCAAATTTTATCTTCTTTTTTTCTTTTGCTCATTCCCATTGGTAGAATGAACGGGTTCCTGTTTCAGTTCCTTCAATGTTCACTTTGTCTTTGGATCTAGAAAGCCCTCTTTTCAGAAAAGGCTCAGAACTTCCTTTATTTTGAAAGTATAAATTAACAATGGCTTCTGATTAGTTTCCCCAAGGATATGTACATATGTTAATAAGGAAAAAGAGCAAAAAAGGAAAGCATTATCAGCTAAAAATCTGTACATCCTTGTAGGTCTAAATCAGATAGTCTCCATGGGAGGAAAGGAATTGTTAATAATGTCACTGTAATGCAGGACAGGTACATGTGCAAACACCACCACTTTTGCTAAAAGGGGTTATCCATCCTAGGAAAGATAGGGGACTGGATGGAGCATTCATGGACCTTTTGTATAGGCCTTCCACTTGATTTCTACTCCCTTCAAACAGTCTGAATCATAATAGTTTGGGGCTTTTGCTTGTCCAAAGGAGAAAATGACTCCTACTCACAGCAAGTCAGGCCATGCAGTAAGAGGGAATGAGAGTCTGTTTCTCCTTAAGCTTTGAGGTCAGAGGAATAAGTCTAGATTTTTGGCCTTTTAGTCATTAATTTTTGTTGAAGGTGCAGCAAGTAAAACTTTCAATCCAGCCCAATAGGTTCAGAGACATAGAGAACATGAATCCAAGCCAAGTGTTGCAGCCAGCACAGCAGCAAGGGTTCAGGGAGTCAACCTAACAGAAACAATAGGGCCCTTCCAGCTTTGGACTGAGCTAACTTGTGAGTCTAATCTCCTTTCCCTCCAAGAGATGAGATGGTGTAGGTAAGATCATGCATGTCTCCTCCAAATTAAGGGAAATATTTATACTTTTAGTCTTGCTATATCTTTGAAGGAAACGTTTCTTTATGAAAAAAAAACTAAGCCAATTTTTTTATTTTTTAAAAAGTTATTTATTTTTAATACACATTGCTTTAGAAATCATGGTGGGAGAGAAAAATCGGAGCAAAAGGGAAAAACCATGGTTAAGATTTAAAAAAAAGAAGAAGAAGCGTTGTTGATTTACATTCAGTCTCCATAGTTGTGTTTTTGTGTGTGTGTGTGTGTGTGTTTTTTGGTTTTTTTTTTTTCTGGATCCAATAGCATTTTCTGTACAAAGCTTATTGGGATTGTTTAGGATCACTGAATCACTGAGATACACCAAATCTTTCATAGAAGATCACTGCACATTTTTGCTATTATTATATATAATGTATTCCTGGTTCTCCTTTCACTCAGCATCAGTTCCTATAAATCTTTCCAGGCCTTTCTAAAATCAGATTGTTCATCATTTTTTATAGAATAATAATATCCTCTTACTTTTATATACCACAACTTGTTTAGCGATTCCCCAATTGATAGGCATCTATTCATTTTCTAGTTCTTTACTACCACAAAAAGAAGCCAAGCCAATGTTAAGTGTTAAATGGAACAAATCCTAGGGAAGAATTGTTCTTCCTATTTCATTCCTCTCTGTGTTCTCTGAATTTTCTCAACCATGCTACAGAAATATCTTCATCCAGGAAGTATATATCTGTACTTTTCACACTGGAAGCATCCTGCACCCCAAAGCATCTTTTTCTCTGATTGGGTGGTTTCATTTTAAGAAGGACTCTTAAGACACCTACATCTTCATTCTTCTTCCAGTTTTCTTTTATATGTTTTCTTCTTTCATTAGAATGTAAGTATCATCTTTGTTTTAATAATATTTGTGTTTCTATCACTTAGTACAAAGCCTGGCATATAGTAACTACTTAATAAATATTTGTTATATCATGTTGTAGGATATAGCCCCCTCTGGCAAGACTTTGGCTGGGACCTAGCCACATAACTAAAGGGGAAGAAGAAACAGGATAGGAGACTTGGGCCCCTTTCCCTTTACTGTATGGTCTCACTGGCTGTGAGTAAAAGAATGCAAAGGCAGTAAAATTCTCCAACCTGTGCAATCACAGCCCCTTTGAGCCAATAGAAAAAGAATTCTATTTACTGAGTAGAGGCAGGTAACTGGAGCAACAGATAGAATTCTGGCTTAGAGTCAGAAAGACTCATCTTCCTTAATTCAATTCTAACCTCAGACACTTATTGGTTATATGACTCTGGACAAGTCACACTATTTGCCTTAGTTTCCTTATCTATAAAATGATCTGGAGAAAGAAAGGCTGTACGTCTCTGGTATCTTTGACAAGAAAACCCCAGATGGGGTCATGAAGAGTTATATATGACTGAGTAGAAGGCCAACACAGAATTCATACTCATGCTCCAGTCTCTAAGTCACTCATGGAAACAAGACCCTAGAGTTTTACACCATCTTAGAAAAACTGAATATTTCAGCACAAACGCCTGACCCCTATAATTTCATTGTATGTTATCTTCCTGGTTTTACTTCATTTTGCTTTTGTTGGCTAAGAGAAGGATTTCCTTCCAGTGACCCAGCCTTAGCTCAGGAGTTCTGTTGTTGTTCAGTAGTGGCTAACTTTTCATGACCCCATTTGGGATTTTCTTGGCAAAGATATTGGAGTGATTTGCCATTTCCTTCTCCAGTTCATTTTACAGAAACTGAAGCAAGCAGGATTAAGTGATTTGCCCAGGGTCACACAGCTAATTAAATATTTGAAGTCAAATTTGAACTCAGGAAGATGAGTCTTCCTCACTCCGGGCCAATGCTCTATCTACCATACCACCTAGGAGGCAGGAATCGTATTAATGGCTTCAGTTCTCTGCTATTAGGATAACAATGGTTACTTCAACTGTCCATTCACAGTTTTCAAGAACCAGAGTTCCTGAGAACTTTTATATTCCTTCACAGTGAGTGAGTCCAGCACAAAGTTTCTAGGCCCACAGATAATAAAATTGAGTACTGTGTTCATGTTCCCATGAACTGTTTCCTTTCTGATGTGATTCAAAGATAAGATTGTTGCTTTTTTCTAGGTGGGGCTAAGGAGAAACTACTCCCACAGGGAAATAAATCTAGGGAATTTGGGGGAGCATGGAGGATCATAAGAACCTATTTCTTTTGCTCTTGCAAATTCTAATATTGCAATTATATTGGGCCTCACTTTCTGCAAACTTAGAATATGGAAATCCAATTTAGAAACAGACTCAGACCTAAAAGAGATCTTTAAAAAATCATCTGTTTTAATCTCATTTTGCACAAAAAGAAATAGGGTTATGAACTTGCCAATATTCACACAACTAGTTGGTGTTATACAAAAGATAAATTAAGAGATGATTGTTCATTTTACAAAAGGACTCAATATTGCATTTTACTAAATAGTTTTTCTTTTTTTCTTCCTTTCTTTTTGACTTTTTTTGTTTTTATGCTACATTAATATTTCAGATTCATAGTCCTCCATCCCCACCTCAATCATAAAGAGAGGGAAGTGCATAAGAACAAATGTGGTCATGATAATTACAATGTTCCTTTTTATTCATTTTATTCTCTTCATTTAAATTGTAATTAAATTTAAATGTATAAATTTTAAATTATATTATTTACACATTTCAGTTTAATGATATATTAATTTTTTCTGCTTACTTCAATGCTTGTCTTCAATGTGTCCATACTTCTCTTGATATTCATGATACATATGCTCTGATTCTTTATGTTGCATTATATCCCTGTTCTACAATTTGTTTAGCCATGCTTCATTTGATAAGCATTTACTTTGCTTCCAGTTCTTTGTTACCATGAAAAAATACTTTGGAATACATGGAATCTTTCTATTTTTAGCCTTCTTGAGGCACATGACTTGTAGTAGGATATCTTGTCCAAACAGAATGTACATTTTTATCACTTTTTATATAACCATAATTCCAAATTACTTTCCTGCACAGTTAGACCAATTCCCAGCTCCACCAATAGTGTATTAGTGTGTCTGTTTTTCCCAGTCCTTCCAAAAGCATTTCTATGTTATATCATTTCTTTTAATTTACTGGATTTGAGTTAAAATTTCAGTATTGTTTTGATTTTCATTTCTCTTAGTGATTTGGAGTAATCTTTCATGTACTTTTAAGTAGTTTAGAATTCTTGGAAGGCACTCATATCCTTTGACTCCTTATCCATTGGAAAAAAATGATTTTTTGTCAAAAAGATAGAATAAGAGACTATCAAATGTTTTACTGAAAACTAGTTTACCTCGTTCTACAATATTCCCTGATCTACCAGTGTAGTAATTCTATCATTAGAGGAATTAGTTAGCCTGGCTTGACTTGGTTTTTCCAAGACAATTCTCTGTAATTCAAGTCAACAAAAATTTATTAAGTATCTACTATATGCAAGTCTAGACAGCATCGCCTCTTAATGTCTCTAGAAATGATTTTTAAAATTTGTCTTTGTAATACTATATTATTCCAATTAGTTCATTTAAAGCTAGGGGCAACATAATGGCATTTAAGCTCCATCCTCAGTAGCTCTAGAGAATTCATTTTAGATGAACTGGTATGAGTTCAGTCAAATCACTCCACATCTCCAGTTAGGAAATTAATATTGGAGAGAATAAATGCCCTGCCTTAAATTCATATTTGTATCTATATCTAGTCAAAATCTGTATTCTTTGTGTTTACTGGAAATGTTTGAGATATAAGGTAGCAAATTCTATTATAGTGTGTATGGATAGGCACCTGGAAGAGACAGTATTTAAAGAGTTTTCTCAGGATTTCACTTATCCCAGTTGTTTTGCTTCAATATGCTTGTAGAGTTCATGGGTTCTCTGCTTAGGCTTAGTGCTACCTTTTCTCCTCAGAGATATGGTAGAATATCATTTTTCCTCCAGCCTCTCAGCATCCAGACATTCAGAAACTCTAAATAGTTCTGAGGTGGCTCTTTCCCACTATACAAATTCCTTAAGGCATAACTAAGTATAGCATACAAAGACTGTGACTGATTTAAGGAAATGTAGATATTCATAATTCTGATGAATTCAGTCAGAAAATAATCTTATCTACCAAAATTAATTACTGTTAAGTAGGTGGGATAATCAGTGGCGCCTCATCTTTACATCTATTAGTTGTATATTTGTGTACTGTCTTTCTAGTCTTTTTTGCAATTATACATATGTACATGCATGAGTTGTTTATGTTTATTTTTATTTTTAAAAGATTGGGTCTCCCTATCTCTCCCAAATTGAAAGTGTTAGAGTTACTCAGCCTAATCCCACTGATCAGCACAAGGACCTACTCCATTGCTAACTAGACAAATTTGCCCTTTCTTGGCCAAGCTGCAGCCACACCCCTCCTGGGAACTCACCATATTAATGTCAAACTTAATAAGAATGCCTGATCAGCATAACCTACTGTAGCTTAAGACTCCTCAGTTCTAGAGATGCAGTCTTAGTCTTTCTGGTAGCCAAGGATTATAAGTGTGTCCCAGGGCACCTAGCATGATTTTGAAATGTCTTAATTCTTAGGGACTCTTTTTTGAATGTTCCCAGATCATCCCTCTTTATGTGTGATTCATCACACATCAGTGGTTCTCTCTTAAATTGGTAGTGGAAGACTCACCACATTTTGCCATTACCTTCCCTTTCCTTCCAGAGTACACAATATTCCTTCAAGACCCTCTATTTTGAGTCAAACTGGTTGCCTCCATAAACCTAAGTTTTCTGCTCTTGTGTATTTGCTCAAACTCTTCCTTATGCCTAGAATGCCCCAAATACCTTACAACCTATTGAGTTATTCTTTAAAGTATAATTCAAAGGTCTCTTCCTCCATAGCGCCTTTACTAATTATCCCTATTGGTAATCATTGATCCTTGTCAGCCCTACCAGAATATCTTGAACTTTTCTAAGACACTTATCATGTAATGTTAGGTGTCAGAAGAGAAAATATGACTTAATAATAGAGGATAAACCTGGGAGTCAGAAAAACTTGACTTGCTACTTTTGACACTCTATGTGACCATTCTCAAATCATTTAACTGTCCTGGGCCTCAAATTATAAAATGAAGTTGCTGATCTAGATGATTTCTGAGTACCTTTCAGCTTTAAATCTTTGGTAGGATGAGTTGTCAATCCATAAAGGTGGAGGGAGTTCCTCACATCAGTGAAATCATAGATCTGAATAAAAAAAAGAATATGTATTAGGTTTATTTTGTATAGGCAGTGAGATCTGGCAGATTCTGTCAGAGACAAGCCAAATATATCTCTCCCTCTGGGTTCTTGGAGTGGCTTGGATTTTTGGGTTTATCACACACTAGGTTACTGTGATCATTTACTATAATATAATTTGTGTCTTATCTATTCCATTGATCTAGCACTCTATTTCTTAGCTAATACCAGATGGTTTTGATGGTTACCACTTTATAATATAGTTTGAGATCTGATACAGCTAGTCTACCTTCCTTCACATTTTTTCCATTAATTCCCTTGATATTCTTGACCTTTTGTTTTTCCACATGAATTTTATTATTTTTCCTAGCTCTAGAATATAATTTTTGGTAGCTTCATTGGTATGCCACTGAATAAGTAAATCAATTTATGCAGAATTATAATTTTTATTATATTAGCTTTATCTATCCATGGGCAATTGATATATTTCCTATTGTTTGGGGCTGATAAGGCTTTTTAAAGGTGATCCCAATTCACCAGATCTGTTAACTACATAGTTAACAGACTCAGTCAAAGAATGTCTGTTTACTCTACAGTCTCTCCAAAGCACTTCCATTAAATATGTGGTAGTAACAATATCCTAAGCTTTTGACTCCTTTAGATTAATCTAGTTTTTCCTTAAAAATAGATTTCTTAAGACTTGGTTGGCTCAGGAGACTAAAGGTTCAGACTATTGATTTTATTCTGTCATTTTCTAGATATTGTGAAAATGGAATGATTAATAACTTTATTAATCACCTTGATTTGCTCAAGCTCCTTTATTGTCCAGAAGATAAGGAATCAGATAAGACTGAGCATTCCTTATTGGGCATATTGCTTTAGGTGAAGTTTCTAGAAACACTGGTTGCTTATCTAGAGGGATCCCTTCTCCCAATCCTTGCTGCATGCATACAGCACCCTCCTAAACCTAAATTTTCCTACTTTCAGAAAGAATAAACTTCCTTTGGCCATTCTCTTCAGCTTAAAGAGAAGAA
This sequence comes from Sminthopsis crassicaudata, assembly GCF_048593235.1. Classification (NCBI taxonomy): domain Eukaryota; kingdom Metazoa; phylum Chordata; class Mammalia; order Dasyuromorphia; family Dasyuridae; genus Sminthopsis; species Sminthopsis crassicaudata. The sequence goes on along the minus strand of NC_133618.1, from coordinate 359,533,804 downwards.
AATAAAGGTTCTTAAGATCTGAACCTGAAAATAACTGTGTTAAATTGTGTTTTAGTCCCTTCAGCTGTTTTTGGCCTTAAGAACTCCATCAAGTTCTACTTAGGAATCTCTTCAGAATTCAGATTATCTTCAAATCAGACTGGAGAAATTTTCTATTCTTTAGAAATGGACATATTCAGAAGAATTAGTTATGTTCCACCCATGTTGAAATTGAATAACTTAAATACTGATGGTCATCATCAACCACTTGCTGGGGGCCAGTAAGACTACTGGGGAGAGGGTGGGATGTAGGAGAGGAAATAATACTGAAAAAGACTCTTCCCAGCTTTAAAAGGGTTATGTTTATGTGCATTATTTGATTTCAAATGACTTTTTGGAAATGACAATGCAGCTGAACCAACAATTATTAGTCTATAATTGTTTGTGGACCTAGTCAACCTTCTAGGAGTGGTCAGAATGATATTATTACTCCCTGGGGTCTTGTAGTTATGATACTACAGTTAGTGGTTGTGATGGTGGGAGTGCTGGAATGTCCATTTACAAGAATATACTCCCCTTCAGTAATGGCTTCAGGGATCAAGCTGAAAGCAGAATGAATTGACTGGGAGCTCCTCTTTTCTCAAGGCTAATGAAGTGAGATCCAGTCTTTCCCCATCCAAATTCCCACTGTTCAGTCATTGCAGTCATTGCTCCCTGTGACTTCCCAGGCCAAATACACCTGTTGTCTCCCCATTTTGGAATGTAAGCTTTTTGTGGGAAGGCACTTCCCTATTTGTATCCCTAGTGCTTAGCAGTTTGTTTGCTATATAGCAAACAATTTATAATCGATTTTTGTTCATTTGTTCATTCACCCATTCATTTAGTCATTCATGCCATTCATAAGAAAGATACTGACATTTTGCTATTTACTAATATATAATTCAAACAGGGGGAAATGGCTTTCTTTCCACCCAACTGTCACAGTCTCCCTCCCCCAAAAACTCTGACATAAAAACTTCACATTTCTAGTACATCCACATTTATTGAGGGTGCACTATGTGTAATGGAAAAAAACAACAACAACAACAACAACAACTAAAGCACAACTCTTATTCTTGAGAAATTTGAGGACTTTCATGATTACAGCCAGGAGAATTAGAGAGAAGAGTTGAACAAAATGATTGGGTGAGTGGAACCCCATATAGCTTTGCATATACCCCCAAAGCTGTATTCAGTATGGTTGCTTCTGTTTTAGTTAAACTTCTGACAAGTAGAAATAGATTATCAAGCAAATGATGCACAAAAGAACCAGGCCAGAAGCTGCATATGAGAAAGGGGCTTGTCAAAACAACTGTTTGGTCATGTATACAATTTATGTATACATGTATTTAATTTATTACATGTATACATGTATTTAATTTATACTCTAACATATTTAACATGTATTGGTCGACCTGCCATCTATCTGGGGGAGGGAAGGGGGGGAAAAATTGGAACAAAAGGTTTGGTAGTTGTCAATGTTGTAAAATTACCCATGCATATATCGGTAAATAAAAACTATTTTAAAAAAAAGAGAGAGAGAGAGAGAGAGAGAAAGGGGCTTGTTAACCAGGAAAGGTCTGATTTCCTCCATATTTATGTTATGTGACTATCTTCCAGAAGACTCTCTTTCATGCAAAAGAACTCTATGCTCAGACAACCTCCAGGAAATACAAAATTCAGGGTGACCTTCCCTCTACTTTTCCATGAGTGGTTGTGCAAATTTCATTCAGGTGTTAAATATCAATATTTCAAGGATCTGTCATTTTATTGGATAAATTTCTCTTCTATTGATAGAGATAGAAAGCTCTCCCTGTCAAAAATTTCATGAGTATCTTTAACTGAAGAATTCCTCACCAATGGCCAAACCTCTGGGTTTAAAATTTTGAATTAGGATAGTCCTCAAAAGCAGACATACAGACTAGTGCTGGCCTACCCTGAAAGGCTTTCCATCTTGGCAGGACCTGCTAGAGCTTGATTTCCATTAGGAGGGCCAACTCTGCACCCTAATGAGGCCAGTTAATATCAGTATTACTGCTAGTAACCCAGAGTTGTGTTTCTATCAAGATTGCAAAGAAATTAAAAATTGGTTAAGAGATTATATAGAAAAGTCTTAGGGAAGAGGGAGAGACTTTAAGGTTCTCTTTGGAATAGATACAATGCCATTTTCACTAGACTTGGAAAAAGTGGTTAGTGTATTAATGTGACAGAGATTACTGAGCCTTCAGTGAGCTTAACAATTCAGGAACTTGAAGAAATACTGTGGGCAAATTTTATGATGTTATTCCTCAAGTATATGACTGCCATAATCATTGACATGTTGATACTTTTAAGAACTATTACTCTGTTTCAAAAGTTTCAGAGTGGCAAAAAAATCAATATAGCAAATACTTTCCCAACTTCTGAAACAAGATGGGTACAGAGGATGGGATGCCAGAGCAGCAGGAAGTAGTACAGCCCAGTTCCTCACCACAATTACTTAATAAAGATCTAGAAAATGTACCAAAATCATGTTTGGGAAATCTTTTTTTTTTTTTTTTCCCTGAGGCTGGGGTTAAGTGACTTGCCCAGGGTCACACAGCTAGGAAGTGTTAAATGTTTGAGATCAGATTTGAACTCGGGTCCTCCTGAATTCAGGGCTGGTGCTCTATCCACTGCGCCACCTACCTGCCCTGCAGGAAAACTTTTTTTTTTTTTTGGGGGGGTGGAAATCTAAGGAAAAACATTAAAGAAAGTAATTTTTCCAGCCCAGATTGGAATAAGGAAACAAAAAGAGAGACAGTAGAGATGGGCTCTAGCCAGGAGGACACTACAAGCACTTTATAGCTTGCTACAGGGATTAAATTAGGGTTTAGCCATTATACCAGGGCAAGAAGAGATCAGAGACCCACACAGAGTCCCAACTTTTGCAGGATAAAGGAACAGGTGCTAACAGGCACTCTGTTTCATACTAACCAATCACACATCCAGGGTGTAGTGAGGAGAGAACCTAAGAGTGGCATTCCAGGACAGGGAATAGTCATGGGCTTTGGGATGACTGCTGAATAAGAAGCACATTCAGAAGCAAGCAGATGACATGTTACTAAGACCTAAGGAGCAGGGCAGAGACTCAATTCCAGCTTCCAGCCCAATTTAAATCAGATTAAAATAGAGCATGAAGATCTGTTACTCTGACTTGGAAGAGCTTTTCAGATAGCTGATAGTGGATAAATTCAGCAGCAGTCAATCTGAACTCCAACCAGGGGCAAGCCCATTAGGTATATTTACTCACATCCAAATGGAGATTAAGAATTTACAGAGCTCAGACCAGAAGGGCAGTGATCATGGGAAAAGAAATGAGAACAGTGAAAGAAAGAATTAGAAAGTGAAATAACAGCGTGGAACAAGAAATACAAATTCCTACCACGAAAAATTAGAATTGACCAAAATAAAGATAATGATTCTACGACAAAAGGAAATATTAAAACAAAATCAAAAGACTGTCTGTCAATTGCTAGCTGGTGCAGTAGATGGAACATTAGACCTAATGTCAGGAAAACCTGAATTCAAATACATCCTCAGAAACTTACTAAATATACAACTATGAATTAAATAAGTTAGAGGGGGAAACAGTAAAACTATATTAATAGGAAATCTCAATTTATCCCTTTCACATCTAGATGAATGTAACAAAACAAAACAAAAAAAGAAGTTAAAAGATTTTTAAATAGAATTTTAGTCTTCTGCACATTATTGAATAAGGATAAAAAAGTATACATATTTATGGAGATTTTACAAAAATCGACCATGAATTAGGTTGTAAAAATCTCACAAAGAAATATAGGCAAATATATTAAACATTTATAGACCTCAATGCAATAAAAATATATTCAACAAAGTACTACAAAAGAAAAGATTAAGAGTTAGAGACTAAATAACTTAATAAAGAATGAGTGGATCAAAGTGAAGATCATAATTTCATTAAAAATAATAATAGCCAAAGGATATGAAGGCAATTTTCAGATAAAGAAATTAAAGCTATTTATACTCATAAAAATGCTCCAAATCACTATTGATTAGAGAAATGCAAATTAAGATAACTCTGATGTACCATCTCACATCTCTCAGATTGGCTGAGATGACAGGAAAAGATAATAGTAAATTTTGGAAGGGATGTGGAGAAACTGAGATGCTAAAGCATTGTTGTTAGAATGTGAAATGATCCAACCATTCTGGAGAGCAATTTAGAACTAAGCCCTTAGGACTGTAAAACTGAGTATATACCTTTTGATCCACTGTGTTTCTACTGGGTTTGTTGTTATTTGTCCTTTGTTCTTGGAGACGACCATGACATTAGGGAGCTGATGCTATGATATGCACATGATATGTGAACTGAATTTAAGTGAGGAAAAGCTGTGCAAGGTCACCTACTTCACTTTTCCTTCCAGAGCCATAGTAGCAAGCTATAAATCCAGATGTCTAGAGATGGCTGGCCCTGGATGAAATAGGAGATCTTGGCGTTTTCAAGCTAAGGTCTTTCAACAGGTCTTAGTTGTCTAAGGCCACACCCATTCAGTGATTAAAGCTAGGTAGCAATTAAGCCAAAAAATCTCCTCTTTTACCTAGACAAAAAACAAATAAACAACTATAATCCCTAAGTAAATAAATAATTCTGGGAGGAATAGAAGCCCAAGAGTTGGGGAATGGCTTAATAAGTTATGGTATATGAATGTAATGGAAAATTGTTGTTCTATAAGAAATGATGAGCAGATTAATTTCAGAAAACCCTGGAGAGATTTACATGAATTGATGATGGGTGAAGTGAGCAGAACCAAGAGAATACCGTACAAAGCAAGATTTTGTGATGTTCAACTGAAATAGAGTTGGCTCTTCTCAGCAAAATAATGATTCAAGACAATTCCAATAGACTTGAGATTAAAAGTACCATCTACATCCAGAGAAAGAACTATGGAGGCTGAATATAAATTGAAGCACAGTGCTGTTACCTTTTTTGTTTATTTACTTCCTTTTTCTTTCTCATTGTTTTTCCCCTTTTGTTCTGATTTTTCTTGTACAACATGACAAATGTGGAAATATGTTTAAAAGGACTGTCATGTTTAACCTATATTGAACTGTTTGCTTTGTTGGGGAAGGGGGAGGCAAGGAAGGGAAGGAGAAAGAAAAGTTTGGAACACAAAGTCTTACAAAAATTAATTTTGAAAGTGATCTTTACATGTATTTGGAAAAATTAAATACTATTGAGAAAAAAAGAAAAAATAATGATAGCAATTTGACAGCATATTAAAAATTTTAGGCTGCAGTTAGCCAAAGCAATATTTAAAGAAAATTTACATTTCTAGACATTTATACAAGAAAGAGTAATTTTAAAATGGATAAAAACAAAGAACTACAATTAAAATCTAAACTAGAAATTATAAAAATCAAAGGAGAAATTAACCTAATTGAAATTTAAAACATTCACTTAATAAAACAAGGAGCTCATTTTCCTGCCTTTACTCTACCACCTTGGCTTCAGCTCCCCTAGGAGCTCATTTTTGAAGGGAAAAAAATAATGTACTACTAGCTAACTTGATTTTTAAAAAAGAAAATCAAATTACCAGTATCAAAAATGTTGTGAAATCACAACAAATAAAGAAAGCATAAAAGAAAATATCAGAAACAATTTTTCCCAATTACATGCCAATAATCTAAAAGGCAATTTAAAGGAAATGGATGAATATCCAATCTCAGAAAAAGAAATTGCTGAAAGTTGCAAATGAACTCTCAAACAAACAAACAAAAAATCCTGACATTTGATTGTTTTGCAAGCAAATTCTATTAAATGTTCAAAGGTAATTAATTCCAACATTAAAGTTTTTGTGAAAATAATAGGAAAATAAAGGATGCTATCAAATTACTTCTATGATATAAACATAATTTTGACATCTAAATCAGAGAGAGTGAAAACAGGAGAAAAAATACAAATAAACCAATACCCCAATGAACTTTATAGCACATATCACAAAGATTACATACTATAACCAGGAATGCAGGACTATTTTATTATTAGAAAAACTACAAACATAATTGATCAAAGAAATGATAAGAACAAAAATTATATGGATTTATCAACAAGTAGAGAAAAAAAATTAAGAAGGTACAACATTTATTTTTTTAAAACAAGCATAGGAATAAAGAGATATTTCCTTATTATGACAATAATATCTATCTAAAACCATAAGTTTTATTGTAAGTAATGAAGATAACCATATTGGGGTAAAACAAGGATTTCCACTATCATCACTGTTATTTAATTTGATGTTAGAAATGCTAGCTATATCAATAAGACCAGAAAAAGAAATTGAAGGAATTAACGAGGCTATAGAAGAAGCAAAATCAGAAATATTTTTGCAGACGATGGATTTAGATAGATGATTTAGAGAACTATAATAAAAACAAAAAAACTAACTGAAAAAAATTAGCAACTTCAGAAAAGTTGGAGTATATAAAATAAGCCTACATAAGTCAAGAGCATTTCTGCACATTGCCAACAAAATCTATCAGGAAAAGCTGGAAAGAGAAATTTCATTGAAGGGAACTTCTTGTACATCCCATGATGGAGGGAAAAGGACTTCCAGCAATCAGGAACTGTGAATTACCCATATGCTTTATATGTTTTCTAAATTTGAGCCCCCTTTACCCTGGTCTTTTTATGTATTAGGAGAAGAGTATGCCATGACCTTTTGGAAGGTATTTTGTAGCAATTATTTTTACTATGCCTCATTAGTAAATACCTTTTCTAAAAGCTAATTGATTAAATTGACATTCATGGACCAAAGCACAATGGTAGGGACTCATGTGCTATTTAGCTTTAGAAAGACTACTGTCTTTAGAAAGACAATTCTCAGAGGGTAATTAGATGGTATCAGCCTGGAGTCAGGAGGACTTGAGTTCAAATCTGACCTCAGACATTTAACATTTTCTAACTGTGTGACACTGGGCAAGTCACTTAATTCCAATTGCCTCACACACCAAAAGAGAGAGAAAGAGAAAGAGAGAGAAAGGGAGAGAGAGAGAGCCAGAACATAGTAGCCATGCCCTAGAGACTCTACTTATAGAATAATCATACAAAAACTATGTGTATGTGTATAATTTAGAAAATTAATCAAATTACCTTTTAAGGAAACTTTAGAAATTATTTTTTCATCTTTATCATACTGTCATATGTTTATTAATTTAAAAATAGATGTTAACTTATTGAATTGTTTCTTGTCTTAAAATTTCTCAAAATGTCTTATGCAGATTTTTATGAATTTAATTATACAGTCCCATTGTGATGTTTAAAATATTTTATAATAAACATTCATGAGAATCAAATATTGGAATTAGTGAAGGAAAAAGAACTGGATTTAGACCCAGAACACTTGAGCTGGAAACCTGACTCTGCCACATATTATCAATATGATATTGGACAACTTGTTTTCTTGTCCCAAAGTCTCAGTTTCTTCACTTCACAGGGTTCTTTGGAGAATCAGATAAGATATTTGCAAAGGGAAGCACTTTGTAAAGTGTAAAGCACTTTAAAATGTTAGTTATTATTAATATAACGGGAATTGAGGAGTAAGCCAGAGCACATATAAGACAGGATTTTCTTGATGCAACTTTTTTCTCCCTCCCATAATACAGAAAGTTTTGAACTAAATGAAGATCCTGCTTTTCCTGATTCAGTTTCTGGGTCATCTAAAGGCATGAAATGTATCAGCCACATGGAGTCTAGATTCCTTGGACACAGTGGATTTCTGAAGTCCATGTAAGCTATCAGATGCATTTCCATATGGAGATAAGAAGGTCTAGAACAGAGGTGTTAAGTGCTGTGGTAGAGGAAAGCAAACCTCTTGCTAAATTTTATTGACTTATGAGTGCCACATTTCTTTCCAACATCCAAGAAAGTAAGAAAGTTCTGGTGTCATGGTGAGCCTCCAATAGCATGGCTTTCTCCGAATAAAGCCAGCTCCTCAGAAGATGCTATAGTCCTAAAACACCACCCTAAACATCATTATTAAGTGGCTTTGATCAAGATCACATAACTACTAAGTAGCAGAGCCATAACTTGACTTCTAGTATAGGGAACATTCTTTCTGCTCCCTTATAAATACTACTTGTTCTTCAAAGCTACTTCCCAGAAGTAGCTTTCCCTATTATAATCGACAATCAGCATCTACAATTTTTTTCAGTTATGAATTTCTACTATGCCTGTAGGCAAAATCAATAAATATGTATTGCTTTCTCTCAAGTTTGAGTCATGTCTCATAAGCTAAACTATTAACTCTGTTAATGTAAGAGAGCTTACTTTTCCATCTCTTCTACAAGGTATCCTTATTTCAGAGAAGGGCAAACAGAAAAGAAGAAAAAGAGGGTAAATTGAATATGGTTCTATGAAGTAGCAAAGTTATTTTAGTTACCCATTCTTCCTAAGCTCTTTGTAGTATTTGACATTGCTGACCACCTTCTGCTCCTTTCTGGACTTTCATGGATTCCTCCCAAAATATGGGCATATTATCAGGCTCTGGCCTGAATCTTCTCTTATCCCTCTATATTCTCCTTCTTTTTTTCCTCTATTTTTTATTAATTTTATAATTATAACATTTTTTGACGTACATATGCATGGGTAATTTTTTACATTATCCCTTGCACTCCCTTCTGTTCCGAATTTCCCCCTCCTTCCCTCCACTCCCTCCCCTACATGGCAAGCATTCCCATACATGTTAAATATGTTATAGTATATCTAGATACAATATATGTGTGCAGAACCGAATTTTTTTGTTGCACAGGAAGAATAGGATTCAGAAGGTAAAAATAACCTGGGAAGAAAAACAAAAATGCAAACAGTTTACACTCATTTCCCAGTGTTCCTTCTCTGGGTGTAGCTGATTCTGTCCATCATTGATCAATTGAATCTGAATTAGATCTTCTCTTTGTTGAAGATATCTACTTCCATCAGAATACATCCCCATACAGTACTGTTGTTGAAGTGTATAATCATCTCGTGGTTCTGCTCATTTCACTCAACATCAGTTCATGTAAGTCTCTCCAAATCTCTTTGTATTCATCCTGCTGGTCATTCCTTACACAACAATAATATTCCATAATATTCATATACCATAATTTACCCAACCATTCTCCAATTGATGGACATCCATTCATTTTCAGTTTCTAATCACTACAAAAAGGGCTGCCACAAACATTTTGACACATACAGGTCCCTTTTCCTTCCTTAGTATCTCTTTGAGATATAAGCCCAGTAGTAACACTGCTGGATCAAAGGGTATGCACATTTTGATAACTTTTTGGGCATAATTCCAGATTGCTCTCCAGAATGGTTGGATTCTTTCACAACTCCATCAACAATGTATCAGTGTCCCAATTTTCCCACATCCCCTCCAACATTCATCATTATGTTTTCCTGTCATCTTAACCAATCTGACAGGTGTATAGTGGTATCTCAGAGTTGTCTTAATTTGCATTTCTCTGATCAATAGTGATTTGGAACACTCATATGAGTGGAAATTGTTTCAATTTCATCATCTGAAAATTGTTCATATCCTTTGACCATTTATCAATTGGAGAATGGCTTGATTTTTTATAAATTAGAGTCAGTTCTCTATATATTTTGGAGATGAGGCCTTTGTCAGAACCTTTGATTGTAAAAATGTTTTCCCAGTTTGTTACTTCCCTTCTAATCTCTTTTGCATTAGTTTTGTTTGTACAAAAGCTTTTCAATTTGATGTAATCAAAATTTTCTATTTTGTGATCAAAAATGATCTCTAGTTCTTCTTTGGTCATAAATTCCTTCCTCCTTCACAGGTCTGAGAGGTAGACTATTCTCTGTTCCTCTAATTTATTTATAATCTCATTCTTTATGCCTAAATCATGGACCCATTTTGATCTTATCTTGGTGTATGGTGTTAAGTGTGGGTCCAGGCCTAATTTCTACCACACTAATTTCCAGTTTTCCCAGCAGCTTTTGTCAAATAATGAATTCTTATCCCAAAAGTTGGGATCTTTGGGTTTGTCAAACACTAGATTGCTATAGTTAATGACTATTTTGTCCTTTGAACCTAACCTATTCCACTGATCATCTAGTCTATTTATTAACCATACATTCTCCTTCTTTATGACCTCATCAGATTCTATGTGTTCAGTTATTTCCTCTATGCTATAAATATATTATAGCACATTCTCTAGGACTACCCTTCTGACCTCTAATTGTCTAGGTCCAGCTAATAAGTCATTTATAACCCACAGAGCTCTAGGATTAATCTAAGAGATAAGAGGATGAAGTGTCTTTCTAGAACTCTAGCTCACAAGCCTCCAGTGTTCTCCCCATGATTATCAGTCGAGATCAATTATGTGACCAAATTTAATTAGTTTTCAGAAAAGAATATTTACTAAGGTATGAATAGTTGACATAAAACACTCAGCAAAAGTCTATGGTACACTCGCCATCAGTACATAGAGTTTGAGTCTCAAATGTACAGAGCTATGTACCAAAGGGGTAATTTACAAATATTAGAAAACCCTTTCTTGGGAACTGTATGTGCCAAAATGTTTGTGGCAGCTCTTTTTGTAGTGGCTAGAAACTGGAAGATGAATGAATGTCCATCAATTGGAGAATGGTTGGGTAAATTATGGTATATGAAGGTTATGGAATATTATTGCTCTATAAGAAATGACCAGCAGGAGGAATACAGAGAGGCTTGGAGAGACTTACATCAACTGATGCTGAGTGAAATGAATAGAACCAGAAGATCGCTGTACACTTCAATACTGTATGAAGATGTATTCTGATGGAAGTGGATATCTTCAACATAAAGAAGATTCAACTCATTTCCAGTTGATCAATGATGGACAGAAACAACTACACCCAGAGAAGGAACACTGGGAAGTGAATGTAAATTGTTAGCACTACTGTCTATCTACCCAGGTTACTTACACCTTTGAAATCCAATACTTAACATGCAACAAGAAAATTGGATTTACACACATATATTGTATCTAGGTTATATTGTAACACATGTAAAATGTATGGGATTGCCTGTCATCTAGGGGAGGGAGTAGAGGGAGGGAGGGGATAATTTGTAAAAATGATTACAAGGGATAATGTTATAAAAAAAATTACTCATGCATATATACTGTCAAAAAATTTTATAATAAAGTGACTTTGTTTAAAAAAAAAAGAAAAGAAAAAAAGAAAACCCTTTCTTACAGTCTTCCAGATATTCCCCTTGAGATCCAGCCAGTCTGGGCTCCCATTAGTAAACTTTATACTATAAAATTCTTCTTGGTATCTAACCAAATTTGGTTAGTGCTTATTCCTGACATTTTAAACTCTGATCTTTTGCTCTGCAGGCATAGGAAATGGGAGCTAATGTTCCATTCATCTTTTTGTTTTTTGGAGGTCAAATCACATTTTCTTCTAATGGAAAGCATGAATCCATGTCCCAACCCATTTATTCATTGTGAGATTTTAAGCAAGGCGTCTCCCTTGTCTTGACCTCAGTTTCCTTCTCCATAAAATAAAGGATTGTGTATTTAGTATTTATTACTGAAACAGACTTTGGAGATGATCTAGTCCAACCCTCTCACTTTACACATGTAGAAATTGAGGCTGAGTTTAAACTTGCCAAAGCAAGGTCACACAAAGAATGAATGATAGACCAGCAATATGAACCTATGTCTTCTGCCTCAGAACCCAGAGTTCTTTCCTCTGTACCATACCATTGTGTGGACTCTATTAGTTCTGATCTGGCCTGGGGTGTGGATGGAAGGAATGCTTCTTGCAACAGTACAACACACATGTATTCTATCAGTTTCATGGTACCTGAATCACCCAGGCATAGTGAACCAAGCTACCCCAGAGAGCAGAAGGCTACATCATTTCAGGTCCACACATGTCCCTCAGGAGCTAGCTCTTGGGATCAGAAACATCTTTCCCCCAGGGGATAGAGCATGCTTCAAGATGCAGTCCTCCAGATGTGGCCTCATTTCCCTGAGATGGAAATGAATGGAGAGAATCAAAGCTTCTGATCTCTATGCCAGACACATACCCTTAGAAAATTATCCACCTGCAGGGCAAACGGTCCCAGAAATCTGAAACTTCTGGCTTCTCTCAAATTGGGTGGCAAAACCAGAAAACCAGAGAGGACTAATATTTGGAGCATTTTGTGGGCATCTCAGTCCTGAACAATCTTAGACAAGCATAGTCAGCATGTTTGGGGGTTTGTTGTTGTTGTTGTTGCTATTGTTTGTATGTTTTTTTGTTTTTGTAGGGAAACCTTTTCCTCCAAGGGAAGGCATGGAACTAACTCTGGTTTCCGTATTCCCTATTTCACCAGGGTCTCTTAGACAATGACTGGGTATCCACTAGGTTGAGCCATTGATCAAGGATATGTTGTAGCCTGCTATGCTATTTTTTTTTTTTCATCTTCATGGCAATCTTTATACTTGCTGCCTTGTTTTTGGAGTCTGAAAACTGTTTAACTGGCTTGCCAAGCTCCCTCAACTGTCAAAGGTAAAAGATTCTCCCTTGTTTGGAGTACCATCTCAGTCTTGTACTGCTTGGCTCATGTGTTGTATTATTCTTGTGAAAATCACTACAAGACATTAGATCACAAATGAATAACTAACTGTCTAGGCCTGAGTATAGCACCTCATGGAGATTTCATTGGTAAAAAAGTAGACTTCTAAATTGGAACTATGCCCCTATCAAACTGGTTATATCCTTTGATCCAACAGTGTTACTACTGCATCTGTATCCTGAAGAGATTATAAAAGATACAAAAGAGGGGCAGATAGTTGATGTAGTGCACTAGCCTTGAAGTCAGGAGGACCTGAGTTCCAATCTGACCTCAGACACTTAACATTTCCTAGCTGTGTGACCCTGGGCAAGTCACTTAACCCCAATTGCCTCAGGAAAAAAAAGAAAAGAAAAAAAGACCATGTGTGCAAAAATGTTTGTAGCAACTCTTTTTGAGGTGGCAAGAAACTGAATATTGAGTGGATATCCATCAGCTTATTCTTTGGTTGAATAAGTTATGGTATATGAATGCAATGGAATATTACTGTTTGATAAGAAACAATTAGCAGGATGATTTCAAAGATGCCTGAGAGATTTACATGAACCACTAAGAACACTGTAGACATCAATAGCAAGACTGGGATCAAGATATGATGATCAATTGTGACAGACTCAGCTCTTTTCAACAATGAGGTGAGCCAGGTTAATTCCAATAGACTTGTGATTTCATGAGTGGGATGATTTATCCAGACCCTCTTACCAAGCTTCCCTTTCCTTTTCCCATTTAAAGATAAAGTGGATATAGAAATCAAATCCTTGAAAAACAGAATTAGTGAATTAGAAAAAGAGCTCTCTAAAAAATAAAATGGAAAAATGGGGAAAAAATTCCATAGAACAAAATAACTCATTTAAAACTCAATTAGACAATTAGAAGAAGAAATAAAAAGTGAGTAAAGAAAATAATTCATTAAAAATCAGAATTGAACAAATGGAATTAAATGACTCAAGGAGATATCAAGAATCAGTCAAGCAAAACCAAAAAAAAAAAAATTAAATAATGGAAAAATGTCAAATGCCTTCTTGGGAAAACAACAGACCTGAAAAATAGATCTAGAAGAGATAATCTTTCTTCCTGAAATTATTGGACTTCCTGAAATATATGAGGAAAAAAAGTGCCTGGACACTATTTTCCAGGAAATTCTCAAAGAGAACTGCCCAGATGTTGTAGAAAGATGTTGTAGATATTGTAGATGATGTAGATGATATAGGTTAAAATAGACAAAGAAAGAAAGATCACCTACTGAAAGAGACCCTAAAATCAAAACTCCAAGAAATATTGTAGCTAAATTCCAGAACTATCAGACCAAGAAAAAAATATTACAAGCTGCTAGAAAAAAACAATTCAAATATAGAGGAGCCACAATAATGATTACTCAGGATCTAGCAGCATCCACATTAAAGGATCAAAGGGCCTGGAATCTGATACTCCAAAAGGCTAAGGAACTTGGTATGCAGCCAAGAATAACTTACACAGCCAAAATGAGCATTTTTTCCAGGGAAGAAGATGGACATTCAATGAAATAGGTGAATTTCATCTATTTCTGATGAAAATAAAAACAGAACTAAACAAAAAGTTTGATCTCCAAATATAGGACTCAAGAGAAACATAAAAAAAGTAAAAAGAAATCTTGGGAACTATATTTCTATTATAAAGATACATAAAGAACATATGTATAATTTGTTCTAGAAACTAGAGGTGGAAAGGAAATTGTACCAGAAAAAGGGTAAAGTGGGGGTACTACATTTCATGAAGAGGCAAAGGAAACCTATTATATCTGAAAGAAAAAAGGGAGGGAGATGAACATAGTGTGTATCTTGCTCTCATCAGAATTGGCTTAAAGAGAAAAATATTAGACATATTCGATTTATGGAGAAACTTCTCCCACCACATTGAAAAGAGGGAGGGGAAAAGTGAAAAGGGAAGGAGTAAGCTAAGCAGAAGGGAATACAGAAATTGTGAGAAAAAGGAGTAAGAAAGGGGGAGGAACTTTAAAGTAGGGGGAAGGATCCTAAAAAGGGAGAGTTGAGAGAAGCAAGTGGTGCTTACAAGCTTAATACTGGGTAAGGGGATAAGGGGGAAGGAAAAGAGAAAAGAGAAAAGCATAAGCAGGAGTTAACAAGATGGCAAGTAATACAGAATTAGTAATATTAACCCTAAATGTGAATGGGGTAAATTCCCCCATAAAGAGGAAGTGGTTAGCAGATTGGATTAAAAGCCAGAATCCTACAATATTTTGTTTATAGGAAACACACTTGAAGCTGAGCAATACATACAGAGTAAGGGTAAAAGGCTAAAGCAGAATCTACTATGCTTCAGGTGAAGTCAAAAAAGCAGGGGTAGCCATCTTTATCTCAGATCAAGCAAAAGCAAAAATTGATCTAATTAAAAGAGATAAGGAAGGGCACTATATCTTGCTAAAAGGCAGCATAGATAATGAAGCAATATCACTATTAAACATATATGAACCAAGTGGTG